>NC_056740.1:404133584-404173584 GCF_019279795.1 Protopterus annectens | reverse complement strand
TCAGTTTCCGTGAGACCCCTCTGAAGGATATCTGTGTCCGATGTATTTTCCACTATGGCGCCCAGTTTGCAGTCATCTGCAAACTTTGTCAGCCATAGTCCTCCTATGTTTGCCTGTACTTCTGAGAAGTAGATGCCGAACAACAGGGGCCAAGGACTGAGCCCTGTGGGACACCACTTGTGACCGGCTTGGAGTCTGACATGGCGCCAGCAACTCTAACCCTGTGGGTTCTGTCCTTTAGCCAGTTTGCAACCCATCTTGTGACATATGGGTTTACATTTAAGCTGGTAAGTTTCTCTATAATACCCGAGTGGGGTATTGTGTCGAAAGCTTTTGCAAGGTCAAGGTAGGCTGTATGGACTGCCTTTCCCTCATCAATGGCCTTGGTGACTGTTTCGAAGAAGTCGACCAAGTTCAAAAGGCATGATCTGCCCTTGACAAAGCCAAACTGGGTCGGGTCCAATGTCTGCAAGTCCCCTATGTCTTTCTTTATGAGTTCCATTATGATCCTCTCCATAGCTTTGCAGACCAGGCTTGTTAAGCTTATGGGGCAGTAATTACCAGGGTCTGTAGAGGCACCGCCTTTGTGGAGTGGGACCACAGTTGCCGTGCGCCACTCCTTGGGCACGATCCTGTGGTAAGGCTAAGATTAAACAGCTGCCTTATGTGCGGGTTTAGTTCCTCATTGAGTTCGTGTAGCACACAGCCGGGGACACCATCCGGTCCCATTGATGCTGTGTTTTTTAGCTTTAGAAAGAGCAGCTTTCACCTGCGCATTTGAGATGTCTGGGAGGCTACACTCCGCTGGGATAGTTATCTCTCCTTTAGGGGGGGAGAGGGGTGAAGTTTGCACTGAACCTGTCTGCCAGTATGTTGGCAATGTCTGTGGGTTCAGTGATTTTTGTATCATTTTGGACTAATTCTGAGCATATCTGGGAGTTTCCACCCAGGTTTCTAACATAGCTGAAGAAGGCCTTATGATTGTCTTTTGAATCTATGGCAATTTTTCTCTCAAAGTTGGCCTTGGATGATTTTATGAGTGCTCGTATTTTTTTACTAATAATGATCAAGGGTGTCTTCTCTTTTATGGATTTTGCTCTATCAGGTAACAGCTTTCTCCTCTTATTGTAAAGTTTGTTTATGGCTGGGGTCCACCAGACTGGACGTTTGCCCTTGGTGGAAAGAGTCTTGGTTTTATTAGGGATTGCCTGATCCATGCAGTCCTGGAGGTGTTCGTAGAAGGCATTTGTAAGGGCTTCCGCAGCTTGGGTTGTGGTTTCCACTGGCTCAGGGGCCTTGAAGGATACCACACCAGTCTTGAGTAGTGTGAAGTTTGCTTTAGAGAAGTTCTTCACTGTGGTCTTTTTTGTTTGGGGTGGGGGCGGGATGTAGATTTCCAGTGAGATTAGTTTATGATCTGATCTCACCAATGAGTGATATACTTCCGGTGTGGAGCATTTTGTCCCCATGTTTGTGATGATGAGATCTAGTATATTGTCTCCTCTTGTGGGAACGGTGACTAGTTGTTCCATGGCATATATATATATATATATATATATATACACACACACACACATCTATATATATATATATATATATATATATATATATATATACACACACACACACACACACACACACACACACACACACACACACACACACACGCACACACACACACACACACACACGCACACACACACACGCACACATACCATGGGCAATTTAGAAGATAATAGCAATTACTGTGATGTTGGAAACTAGAGTAAACAGCAAACATCCACATGGACACAGGGAGGACATGCATACTTTGCATAGAAGGTACCCTAACTGGGACTTGAACCAGAAACAAAAACCAAGATCCGTCAGGCAGTAATACTAGCAGCTGCAGCTCTGCCATTTTCATTACTTATAGTCTTCATACCGTCAGTAAGCAGACTGGTGCACAACTGGAATGCAAACAAATTCCGTCATTTGTCAAAAGTAATAATAACTGGTAGATTAGTTGTGCCAAGCAGTCATCTGCTGTCATAATGTGTAGTCATGCCAAGAAGACCTTATCTGCTGTTAGAATGTGTATTCGTGCCAAGCTGTCCTTATCTGCTGTCATAATGTACATTTGTGCAAAGCAGTCCTTATTTCCTGTCATAATCTGTATTCTATGATCTTGCATCAGATCTCAATTAAAAACTAAGACTCTGCCTGCAGTACAGTAATAAAGTAACAGCACTGACTCTGCCTATTGGAGATTACTCAGTAGAATATGATTATACTCCCAATGGCACAGAAGTCAAGTTATACCAGTTACTGGAGTCAATAAATACTGGAACAACTGCAAATTGGAACAGTGAGACTTTGTCTAAATACACCAGTCACCAAAATACACTGCCATATCTCTCAACTGTCCCTGATTTTGCCTTGTATGTTTGTCCTGTCTGTCATAAAGATTATCTGGCAAATCACTGAGGATAACAGCAGTCAATAATGGCAGATGTTAGAGTTTCATACTTCGTATTTTTCAGAAAATGAATGTTGATGCAAAACCTGATTATTTTGTTAACTTTCTAACAAAAGCCATGCTGCTTGGAACCAACCAAACAAAAAGAAAATAGCCAAAGCTCCCAGCTTCCTTAATATTAAAGATGTTACCAATACCATCATAGAAACTAGCACATCTTTCAATTACCTTGTTTTTTGGCTAGAACAAGCTCTTCGCTTTCAACTACACATTCAAAACATACACAAAAACATCAACACACTACTGTTTTAGGCAAACAAGCTCTCACCTCTTCTGTCCAAGCTCCCCAAAGCTGCCATATGCAAAGGAGTAGTCTTATCTCAGCTTGAATATAGACTGCCCATAATACCTACAGACTCAAAGAAAAATGTCACTGCCTTGCAAACTATCTCCAATATAATCTACCAGCTCATTACTAACTCCCCAATTAAAGAACACCACTGCCTAACTCTCACCAAAGCCAAATGGCTCCCAATACATTTGACATACTAGGATCACTAAACCACAAAGCCATTTATTCTGAGACATTCCCTTCTCATTCAAACTTTTCATGAACCCCCCCATCACCACATATAATCTCAGGGGTATCTCAATCTCAAACAACCCTACTAACTCCAAAAAACTTGACCATGCATTCTCCATCCTAGCACTTAAACTATGGGACTAAAATCCTCTGTCAATCCGAGACATCCAAAAGTACCCAGACCCCAGACAACAACTCAAGGAACACATCCTCACCCAAAAATAAAGTGCAGCTGCACTCACTCAGGTCACGTTACATGAATGCTGCAGCTCTCTCACACATCCCTTTATCCCTATTTCATCCTTTCTTAACTCATCTTGCCATCCCCTCATTTATCCTACCTCCCTCTTCTCTTTGCGTTTCACACTTCCTCTCTATTCTTCTCTTGTTCCCGCTGCGTGCCTCTCTTGCTATTTCTCTGTCGTCTCACCATTGTATCATTTTCTGCAACAATTCACAATCACCTCTTCTAATGTCTTCATATCTCTCTATATAATGATATGCTGCTATATCTGTAGAATTAGCCATATCTCAGCTGTTATAGTTGCATCTTATCCATAAAACTCTGATAAGCATAATTCCATTTTTCCATCCATGTTTTGACATTGTTAACTGCTTCTTGAACTAAATGTTGTAGCATATTCTTGCATCTGTAAATATGTATGTTTTTAGCATAGGCTTGTAAATGTAAATATTTTTTCTTAATTTCTTATGTGATCCTATTCATTCGGGTTTTACCTGCAAGGTCCACTGACATCAATGAAGAAAAAATAGCAGGTACGCAAATATAAATAAATAAATCTGGGGCCTTTTTCCTTCAATATATTTGGTTCTGTACCTAGCCGCGGTGGTGCAGCAGTAGCGTTGTCGCCTCACAGCAAGAGGTTCTCCTGTTCGATTCTCAGCTGGAGCGCCTTCTGTGTGGAGTCTGCATGTCCTCCCCGTGGTTGAGTAGCATTCGAAAGACATGGGTGTGCCTTCGTTGAAGGTTGGGTGTCGAGCTGCCACCTCAGCACTGTAAAAATCTACTGCCAATCATTAGCGGACTGGAGTTCCGCTGTGGCGACCCCTAACCGGGAAAAGCCAAAAGAAAAACAACAACATATTTGGTTCTATCCCTGATACATTTTTTTAAAGAACATGAGAACTAACACCAATTTAACTAATAGTACAACAACTGAACAGTGGAACAGCAGACCTTATTTATTATTTCTACTTTTTTCAACCCCCATGCGTGCATGCACACACACACATACACATACACAAACAAACTGAACATTTCAAAAATGTTTTTATCCCCTTCATTCGTTGGTTAATCAGTGTTACTGAACATTACTAAATAAATAAATATATAAATAAATAGATAAACAGACAGAGAAATAGATGGATAAATAAGTTTGTAGGTTCATATGCATTACCAGGCTAGCTGCCCTTGTGAGCTATTTTAAGTTTAGCCAGCTTCCCTTTTTGTGCTCAAAATAACCTCTCCCACTGAGTTATAGACTGGCCTTACCCATCCCACAGTTGATAATTATACATTATCCTAAATGAAAATACCTGGGATCAAACCATAGACAATTTGAGGGACCTATGCATGGGATAAAGCACTGAGGAGCTGTATCTATCCATTAAATTGCACCTGCAACAATTGGGAAGACCTCAAATGTTTCTTACAAAGAAAATTCAGGGTTTTCAGCATATGTCATACGTTGACAGACTGAAACCACTATCACTGTACTCTGTGTCTTACAGACTACTCAGATGTGACCTCTGTCTTGCATGTAAAGCAATTTCAGATCCTGCTCTAATGGAAATGCTGCACGTTTGTAAATCAGATGGTATAAGATGCACTCATTCCAGGGAACTCAACATAGTATGTGACATCAACAGGACTTGCTGGAGAGATAAATATGTCTCACAAAGGTCCTCTGGAACAAACTTCCAATTCAGGTAAAGCAGAGCCCCTTGCTGACCCTATTTAAGCATAATAAGGATGATTGGATGGGAAACCGCAAATTCACCACAGGAGTTTCACCTGTGTCCATCTTGGACAGGGGCAGTATTTATTTATTTATTTAGTTATTTATTTGAAATTTGTTAACCGGGTTGGTCCAGCTGGGCCAGGACCCCATTTTCAGTGGGGACCCGAGGAGAAAAGCTCCAGTTATAAAACAATTTAGGATTATATAGATAAAAAATAGAAATTAACATAACCAGGTTTAATTTCAAAACATATTAATACAAATATGAATCTACCCTAAGAGGATTGCCTCAAAGAAATATCACTTCAAAACATATTAATACAAATATGAATCTACCATAAGAGGATTGTCTCAAAGAAATATCACTTCAAAACATATTAATACAAATATGAATCTACCCTAAGAGGATTGTCTCAAAGAAATATATACATATTTTTTTATTATGTATGTACAAACCAGTTATATACAAGTGATCAAACCAGTTATATACAAGTGATCAGATTTCATGCCTAGGCTTCGTAGGAAGGTATAGATGCTTTCAGGAGTTCACAGAGAAGCACCATTGGATAAGGGGAAAATTAGGTAGGTTCTAAGCAGAGACATGATTTGGTATTGAGAGTAGTTGTTGACTTAGTTCTACTTAATATCTTGATATTCCATGGAAAGGGGGTTGTTCTTGGCTGGGCTTGTAAGGGCCCTAGTGCCATTAGCCTAGTAACCTCCTATGATTAGCAGTACAGGGGCTAGTCCTGGAGGAAATTTTCTGTTTCCCATCCATAGATCTAAGTTGCACTTTAATATGGACAGGGATGAGCTTTGTTTTATGTTCCACAGCAGCAGCAGTATTCTCTGCAAGTTATACCTGTCCCTCCAAACCATTCTATTGATGTTGCAGAAGAGGTTTTGATCCCTAGACTGAGTATTTCTGATGTCATTTAACTTGCTGATGTGCAGTAAATCCATCAGTACTGGTTTGGAGTATGCCAGACACAGGCCACCTCTTAGCAGTCTGTAGGATACTGAGTACAGTGATGAGGCTTTAAGTCAGTGCATGTAGGACATGTTGTTTAGGCCTTGTATCCTTTTAGTAAGGCATCTCTGTGGGTATTGCAATTGTTAGAAGTGTCTGCACAGACACATGCTAAATGGCATTATTTTCAATGACTGGCCTAATGAGGGCTGAGTGAAGGGGAACAACAACATACTCAGATCTAGACACAACCTGTGCAATATAGAAGGCCTTTCTTACAATAGACACATGGTCAGAAGTTAGGTCATTGTCCATATCAGTTCTCAAACTGCAAACAACTGGGTCAACTCTTAGGGGTTTATTGTCAGTGTGGTAGTTCCCTGGGATAGATGACTTCCTAAAGGGGGACAATAATGCATTTTTTGGCATTTAGTTTCAGACCATGATTTTGACACAATTATTTATTTGAGACAAACCTTCCTGCAGCATGGCTAAGTCACTTGGGGATTCAATGACTGCTCTTAGCTTGCAGTCTTCTGCAAACTTAGCCAGAGCACTTTGGCATTGGCTTTTACTTCAGAAAATTCAATGCCAAACAGGAGAGGTCCCAGCACAGAAGAATAAGAGACTCCACTGCTGACTGGTCTCTTTGTGGAGGTAACTTCCCCTATTTTGATTATCTTTGTCCTATCTGTGAGCCAGCTGGCATTCCAGCAGGTGACATAGGGGTTTATTCCCAGTTTAGGTAGCTTTTTGACTATGCCTCAGCGGGGAACTGTGTCTAAAGCTTTGGCCAGGTCAAGGAATGTGGTATGTACCATTTTGCCTTCATCCATTGCTTTGGTGACCTTTTCAAAAATATCCACCAGGTTAAGCTAAGCATGACCTGCCCTTGATGAATCCAAACTGATACGGGTCTAGTGTTTGGAGAGTCCCTATATCCTGACTGAGTAATTCCATGATAAATCTTTCTATCTTGTTGCACAAAAGGCTGGTCAGACTTATGGGTGTAACTGCCTGGGTCTCTGGAAGGTCTTCCTTTATGCAGAGGAATGACTCTAGCTGTTCTGCATTCGACTGGTACAAAACCTGTATGGAGGCACAAATTGATCAGTGTTGTTAGGGGGGTGTGGCTAAATCATGCTTCATGCTATTTAAGATACATCCAGGGATATTGTCAGGACCCACTCACAAAGTATTTTAGTATTATAATATTTATACACACACACACACACACACACACATATACATATATATATATATATATATATATATATATATATATATATATATATATATATGTATGTATATAATATGTGTGTGTGTGTATATCTATATATATATATATATATATATATATATATATATATATATCTGGGTCCCTTTCTGTAGATCGAACTTTTAAATGTTCAAAGACGATATGGCTGAGACCATAACCTCGAAAATGTAAAAGTCCGCACAGACTGAATGGAGATCCGCATACAGAGCAGAACGGGACAATTTCCCATTTCCACAATGTTGTGCGATCTTGGAGTTGGTATATTTAGGTAAGGGGGGTTGGGGGTGCAGGGGGGCATAGCCCCCCCAGCTACAGCAGTTTAATTTTTTTCTTTTTGTTTTTTCTTTTTTTACTTCAGTGTTCAAACTATTACAAGTTTGAACATATGGTCTCGGCCAGATTTGGTTCGAACATGTAATATGTTCGATCTACTGAAGTAGATCCACACATATATATATATATATATATATATATATATAAAATTAATTTAGTAATTTGAATAATTGATATGAATTAAGTTAATATATATGTTAGGAAGGCACAAACCCCCATGAGGTTGAAAATTAATCACTTATTTGTTTGAAATTACAGTGTTGGGGGAGTACAAACTGCCCCAATAAAGTGACAAAAATAGGATTGCAAATCAGGTTTCAGTGTGCTGCTCACAAAGGGCCTGCCTCTTAACTGTAATGTGCAAAAATTGCAGACATACAGAAGTGCAAAATCAGGATTTGTAATGTCTTTTTTGCACTTGTCCTAAGGTGCTTCAACCCCCGAGGTAAGAGGTATAGATGTGAAATCTCCACAAGTGAACCTGGAAAACACACTTTAAAAAATAACATTCTCTGTTCTGTCAGTTTACAACTTTGTGCCTCAGGGAGATAGATACTTGTGCTCTTACAAAGTACCAAGTTCAGACTTGATTGGGTTATTTCATTTCTGAGTCCTTGGATGAATCAGTTTACCCAGTCACACTTAACAGGAAACCTCCACTACTGCCCAATCTGTAAATGTGCAGTATGTGGAACTATGGATTGCATTGGTATGCCTGAGTTTGTTCATGACATGGACTGATACAGGCACATTAATTTAGGGGCTCTGGAAATGTTGTGAACAGTGCTTTGCACAATATTTACAACAAATGTGACTCTGGTGAAATTATGGCCCCCACCTTCCAGAAAGAGCAGCACAACATGGAACCTTGTAATAACAGAAGCCATCAAAACCCCAATAGCTACAAATTAATTAGATGAAAACAGTAATTTCCTCACCTAAAACAGGTGGCATCTCCAAACTCGGCACTGTGAAGACAGAATATAACACCAGCGACAGTACTCAGTTCAGGGCCACTTTTAGAATACTGGGGGTCCATGACCCCCACAGAGATAAGCAGAGTACAAGTACCCACAACCAAATTAGGGAAGTCACAAGGGCCCTATTATTTGAATAACCTTCAGGTGAATTGAGTGACTCCTAACAGTGTGTTCAAAATTTTTTTTTTTACTTTTTGTCACTGCAAAAAGAGTTTCATTTGTTCCATCAGAACTGTAATGCAGTGACTAAAAAAGAGGGAAACATGTTTTTTAATCCACACATTTCTTTAACATTTATGAACTGCAGAAAGTACTACACTAACTTTTGTTATTTGGAAAAATATATATATATAGTATTATAGAACAGATTATAAGCTAACCTCTTCTGATTGGGGCTCCCATGTGCAGGATGTGTAAAGCAACTACAGGGTTTGCTAGTATCTAAACTTGGCTTTGTCATCTGCAACTCCTACAGACATGAAGAGAAGACAGCTATACCCCCCTCTGTTGAGCTGTTGACTGAAATGAGACACACCGCTTCTCAGCATCATCTCTGATTAGCAAAGGAGATGTTAGTGTTGGCAGAAACCTTTCCCTGCTGCGAAGCACAAGAGATAAGAAAGCCTGCTCAGGAAAGTTGCAGCTTCCCACCCCCACATCCTCTGTCTGATCAAATTGCACCTGGCATGACCACTTGATAGGCTGTGTTCTGCCTTTCAGCACTCCTTCAGCGATATGCCTTATCATCCACAACAAGGAATCACCACACTGCAGAAGGGGAAATGAAAATGTAGTTTGCATTAAAGTTACTCTTCATGATTTAGCTTTTCAAATACACATTCTAAAGTGTTTCTAGTGTACGCCCCAGAAAATGTGGAGACACTGTACTGTAGTCACAAGCTGAAATGCAACTACATTCGTTTAATCTTTGCCTTAGACATCTACCACTCACACCATTTCATGCAGAAACGTTTGGCTTGTCACTTGACATCATTTGTTAATCTCTGCAACCTGTAATGCTGTCATCAGCAAATATTCATGCAGAATGGGGAAGGTTAATGGGGTACTCATGCAGAATGGGGAGGGGCACTCATGCAAACTGAGGTTGAATAATGGGGTACTCATACAGAATGGGGAGGGGCACTCATGCAGAATGGGGAGGTGTACTCCTGCAGAATGAGGAGGGATAATGGGGTACTCATGCAGAATGGGGAGGGGGTACATTAAAAAACATAAATTGGGTATAATCCAGTTTTATCAAACATCTTTCTGTAGGTATAAGATAACCCCATAAAAAATACAAGTGATCTCACAAATGCGCATAATTCAGTTCATCAAGAACCCTCCCACACACAAAAAAATAAATCTTATATAAAATGCATTATAATATTTTATAAAACAACAATACAATTACAGTTGTTTAAGTATGGACGGCGTAGTGGTGCAGCAGTAGCATTGTCACCTCACAGCAAGAGGTTCTCCAGTTCGATTCTTGGCTGGAGTGCCTTCTGTGTGGAGTCTGCATGTCTTCCCTGTGTTCATGTGGGTTTCCTCCAGGAGCTCCGGTTTCCTCCCATGTTACAAAGACGTGCGTCTGGAGCATTTCTTCCCGGGCCTATGCTGAAAATTGGCTTTGTTTCAAGTCGTACTTTCCCGGTTAACAAATGTTAAATAAATAAATAACAGTAGCTGTTGGCATGATCACTGCTGCGTTAGCCTTACCTATATGGTTTATACCCTGTCAAGACTATAACTGCCAGCCAGTTTCTAAAGATTCAGGGCACCTTCCTTTCACTCAAACCATTAGGCAGTTTGAGCTGAGCTGCCTAGTTTCAGGGCACTTTTCCTGCACTCAAACCATTTGGCAGTTTGAGCTGAGCTGCACTCAAACTGTTAGGCAGTTTGAGCTGAGCTGCCTAGCTTCAGGGCACCTTCCCTGCACTCAAACCATCTGTCAGCTTGAGCTGAGCTTTCTAGCTTTAGGGCACCTTCCCTGAATTCAAACCATTTGGCAGTTTGAGCTGAGCTGCCTAGCTTCAGGGCACCTTCCCTGCACTCAAACCATTTGGCAGTTTGAGCTGAGCTGCCTAACTTCAGGGCACCTTCCTTGCACTCAAACCATTAGGCAGTTTGAGTTGAGCTGCATTCAAACCGTTAGGCAGTTTGAGCTGAGCTGCACTCAAACCATTAGGCAGTTTAAGCTGAGCTGCACTCAAACCGTTAGGCAGTTTGAGCTGAGCTGCACTCAAACCATTAGGCAGTTTGAGTTGAGCTGCACTCAAACCGTTAGGCAGTTTGAGCTGAGCTGCACTCAAACCATTAGGCAGTTTGAGCTGAGCTGCACTCAAACAAACCATTAGGCAGTTTGAGCTGAGCTGCACTCAAACCATTAGGCAGTTTGAGCTGAGCTGCACTCAAACCGTTAGGCAGTTTGAGCTGAGCTGCACTCAAACCGTTAGGCAGTTTGAGCTGAGCTGCACTCAAACCGTTAGGCAGTTTGAGCTGAGCTGCACTCAAACCGTTAGGCAGTTTGAGCTGAGCTGCACTCAAACCGTTTGGCAGTTTGAGCTGAGCTGCCTAGCTTCAGGGCACCTTCCCTGCACTCAAACCATTTGGCAGTTTGAGCTGAGCTGCCTAGCTTCAGGGCACCTTCCCTGCACTCAAACCATTAGGCAGTTTGAGCTGAGCTGCCTAGCTTCAGGGCACCTTCGCTGCACTCAAACCATTTGGCAGTTTGAGCTGAGCTGCCTAGCTTCAGGGCACCTTCCCTGCACTCAAACCGTTAGGCAGTTTGAGCTGAGATGCCTAAACAAACACATTGAAGCACCAAAAGCCCTTCAGAGATTTTAAACCAACTGAGAGATGGAAGCTGAGCCCTGAAAGGACAATGCTAGGAGTAAAAATAGCCTTACCTATATGGTTTATACCCTGTCAAGACTATAACTGCCAGCCAGTTTCTAAAGATTCAGGGTACCTTCCTTTAACTCAAACCATTAGGCAGATTGAGCTGAGCTGCCTAGCTTCAGGGCACCTTCCCTGCACTCAAACCATCTGTCAGCTTGAGCTGAGCTTTCTAGCTTTAGGGCACCTTCCCTGAATTCAAACCATTTGGCAGTTTGAGCTGAGCTGCATAGCTTCAGGGCACCTTCCCTGCACTCAAACCATTTGGCAGTTTGAGCTGAGCTGCCTAGCTTCAGGGCATCTTCTCTGCACTCAAACCATTTGGCAGTTTGAGCTGAGCTGCCTAGCTTCAGGGCACCTTCCTTGCACTCAAACCGTTAGGCAGTTTGAGTTGAGCTGCACTCAAAATGTTAGCAATTTGAGCTGAGCTGCACTCAAACCATTAGGCAGTTTAAGCTGAGCTGCACTCAAACCGTTAGGCAGTTTGAGCTGAGCTGCACTCAAACCATTAGGCAGTTTGAGCTGAGCTGCACTCAAACCGTTAGGCAGTTTGAGCTGAGCTGCACTCAAACCGTTAGGCAGTTTGAGCTGAGCTGCACTCAAACCATTAGGCAGTTTGAGCTGAGCTGCACTCAAACCGTTTGGCAGTTTGAGCTGAGCTGCCTAGCTTCAGGGCACCTTCCCTGCACTCAAACCATTTGGCAGTTTGAGCTGAGCTGCCTAGCTTCAGGGCACCTTCCCTGCACTCAAACCATTAGGCAGTTTGAGCTGAGCTGTCTAGTTTCAGGGCACATTTCCTGTAGTCAAACCATCTGGCATTTTGAGCTGAGCTGCACTCAAACCATTAGGCAGTTTGAGCTGAGCTGCCTAGCTTCAGGGCACCTTCCCTGCACTCAAACCATTTGGCAGTTTGAGCTGAGCTGCCTAGCTTCAGGGCACCTTCCCTGCACTCAAACCGTTAGGCAGTTTGAGCTGAGATGCCTAAACAAACACATTGAAGCACCAAAAGCCCTTCAGAGATTTTAAACCAACTGAGAGATGGAAGCTGAGCCCTGAAAGGACAATGCTAGGAGTAAAAATACATACAGATATGCACACCCTGGCAAAACAACATACTAAAGAAAAACTAAAAAAAAACAAAAAAAAAAAGGGGTGTAGGGAGGGAGTGGCTACTACAACAGGGATCATTTCAATATCTAATCTCATAGTAAGTTTACTTACTCAACTGTACCATGGTCATCATATTGATCACTGCTGCAGTAAGCCTTCTCAATACATCAAGGCTAACCTCCAATCATAAAGTGATAACCTGGCAAATTTCAAGCCCTCATAAACCCTGACAAACAGTTCAAGGAAACCCTATACAAGCATGATAACAGCTGTATAGAGGCAGCTTTACCCACCAGGCAGAAGTACAGAACTAACTCAAAAAGCAAGCCCCCCCCCCCCCCTCAGTGAAACCACAACATCAATAAGCTATATACAGAAGGAAGAAAATCATGTTAAAATTAGGAGGTGCAGAACCCAGTAGGATAAAAGCACTCTGTTCAATCTAAACAAACAACTGAGAGGACAATTAAAATCTACCAAAGCCAAATTTGAGGTACATTTGGCTTCCCAGGGCAAGGACAACCATAAGACATTCTTTAGCTATGTCCACAACCTCACAGGCAATACATTATTGTGTGCAGATCTCATTGTAAATGAAGTCACCTGTACTGAGACAGAAGATATTGCAAACCTACTGGCCGACAAATTAAACTCCAACTTTATGGATCTCTCTCCCCCTCAACCTTCCCTCAGGAAATACCATCAAATATAACTCCCTCTATTATCGCTAGGGAGCAGGTCCTTAATGCTCTCTCTAAGACCAAGAACACTGCATCAATGGGCCTAGACAATATCCCGGGATGCCTTACAAATAGCATAAAACATGATCTATCAGGCCCTCTGGAATTGCTATTTAACTGTAGCTTCCAAACAGGCTTCATGCCTCATGAATAGAGAAAGGCAACAGTCATCATTCTGTACAAAAGTGGGCCATCTGCAGACCTTGGAAACTAAAGACCTGTAAGCCTCACTAGTCTCATATGCAAAGCCATGGAAAGAATTAACATAGAAATGATCACTAATGAAACAGGAAACCTCCAGACACCGGACCCAACACAATTTGGTTTAGTCAAGGGTATACCTACTCAACCTGGTGGACTTCTTTGAGAGGGTCACCAGAGCAATGGATGAGGGCAAAATTATGCACACTGCCTACCTTCAGCTGGCAAAGCTTTTGACACAATACCCCACTCAAGCATTGTTGACAAAAATCAAAAGGTTAGGTACAAACCCTTATGTCACCCTGTGGATAGTCAGCTAGCTCACAGACATTACTCAGGAAGTTAGAATTGGGGAGTACACATCTACAAAGAAACCAGTCACAAGTGGAGACCCTCAGAGATTGGTCCTGGGACTGCTCCTTTTTGACATTTACTTCTCTGAAGTCAAGGCTAATGTCAGGGGCTTCTGGCTGACAAAATTTGCAGATGATTGCAAATTAGGAGCAGTCTTAGAATCCCCTACCATTTGGCTAGGCTTATATAGGCCCTAGGGCCAATAGCCTCGTACCTACCTATGAGCCTATGAACCTAAATGTTGTCCAAGAAGAGCTGACACAAACAAACAAACTGGTGTCAGAGCAAAGGACTAAAACTAAATGCCAAGAAATGTATAACAGTATCCTTCAGGAAGTCATCAACCCCTTGTAGCGATCTTATTGACAACACACCCCTAACAGTTGACCCAATAGTCAGGGACTTGGCAAAACACATAGGCAGTAATCTAGCCTTTGACTGTCACATGTCTACAGCAGTGAATAAATCATTCTATGTTGTGCAACTTATAAACAAAGGTATGGCATCTAGTTCCAAGGAAGTCATTGTTCCAACATATTTGCCATTCATCAGACCTATCAATGAGTACAGTGCCCCCATATGGTATGCACCTAACCAGGGATATCCAACAATTAGAATGTCCTCAGAGATTCCTCACTAAAAGAATACAGGGCATAAATAACATGTCCTGTGCAGACTGCCTCAAGGCCCTATCCCTGTATTCTGTCTCCTACAGGCTGTTGAGGGGAGATCTATGCCTGGCACATAGGGCACTGTCAGACCCCACTCTGATGGACCTCCTGTATATCAGCAGAACAAACATCACTAGAATTATGCATTCTAAAGACTTAAACAGCGCATACGATATACGTAGGACCTGTTGGAGAGACAGGTGTGTGTTTCACAGACTACCCCTTCTCTGGAACAGGCTCCCCATCCATGTGAAGCAGAGCTCCTCCCTAATCCAATTCAAGTGTAATTTGGACAAATGGATGGGGAACAGGAAATTCATCCCTGATTTGGCACCTAGGTCTCTAATGGACACAGGCAACCTGTAAATGGGTCATCTCCCATGCCCCTGCTTGTAAAAGTTTCATCTTCCAAGCCCCTGCTTACACTTATCAAAGGGTGCCAGAACTTGTCAGAGATTTGGGATGCATTATTAAGGCTTAAAAAAGCCCTTGTGGTTGTTAGCCTAGCAAACACCTGTGAAACTATGATAGTTGGATTGTTTGAGTCATGGACACTGACATCTGTGACCACTGAACTCATAAGATTCACTGTAAAACTTTTATGTGAAAACTTGCAAAGAGAACTAAGTGAAAGGTTCTAGCCATAACAACCAAAACAGACACTGACATGGAATAATTCAAAATGAGATGGACTAATAGCTGAACGGACTGAATGCTTTGCAGAATGGGATGTATTCATTTGCAAATGGTTTCCAGGTGGCATGTGTTCATCATTTGTCCTTGCAATGGCTCCAAATGGAGTACTGACTGGTATTCCCATGGACAGGCGCATAGTAAATAGTGCTTTGCAAGAACTAGTAAATTCCTTCAGGGGAACCACTTGAAGCCAGTCATCTAAATAATGGAATACTTTGATTCTGCACAGTCTCAGGAGACATTTAGCAAATGCAATGGGAGTTGCAGTGAGGCTAAATGCAAGGGCTTTGAATTTTTATTTATTTATTTTACATTTGTTTACCAGGAAAGTCCGACTGGGTTTGTGCCCATTTTCAGCACAGGCCTGGGGAGAAAAGCTCTACATATAAAATAGACAAAATTATTACAAAGAAAGTTGGACAAATTATAAAAAAAAAGAAAAATCTTATAACATAATCAAAAATTATGCAATGTATACAATCATAGTGACAAAATAGGAATGCTACATCTTAAGGAAAATACTAGTAGACATTGTATCATTTTATCAAATAGAAGGTTCAACGTACAGTGGGATAGTAGCAGATAGGAATGTTGCAATTTAAACAGAATACATGCAGAAAATTGTAGCATTTTTCAAGTACAAGGGTCAAAGTACAGTTAGATATATGTTATAGGTAGAATTAAAACTAAAGATTATGAGGTAAAAACATATACAGACTAGAAGAATGAATTGCCTATAGGAGCTACTGCATTTGAAATTAAATTAATTGTGGTGGAATTGGTTTGGATAGTAGTTAGAGGGAACAGAATCAGGAAGACAGTGAAATCAGAGTGGGTAATAGAATCACAGAGTGTGTTAAAGTAATTTTAAGAAGCTACTGTTTTATCTTGGACAGTAGAAGTAATTAGGGAAAGTATGTTTTATCCTGGAGAATTGCATGGGCAAAGCCATGTGTTAGTTGGTCTCTGAGCATAAGTGACTGATATTTGTGAAAGTTCTTAGTTCTAGAGGTAAGGAGTTCCAGATTTTGGCTACATAACTACAGTGAAGAGCATCACCTGGGGAATTTGTAGATTTGGCAACTTTCAGTAAGGATTTGTTGGTGGAGTGTAATAGTCTATGGTTAGAATATGGTTCTAGTAGGTTCTGTAGGGTAGATAGTGACTCCTTCCACCCTAAAATGCACAAACTTACTGGATGGCAATGTTTATATGCAGACAGACATGCTGAGGTGTCCAAACAGCACATCCAGTCTGCTTCCTGAAGATTTAGAAGAATCACCTGCACCGTGATCATCTGGAACTTTATCTTCTACGTGTATCATTTTAGGCCACTTAGATTTAGATTGAGCCTGAAGTCCTTCATATTTCTGGGAACCAAAAAGAACCCTGAGCAAACCCCAGGTCTTCTTTGGTCTGCTGCAACCTCTTAAATGGCCCTTCTGTTCAAGAGGTTTGCAACCTCTGCACTGATTGCCTCTTACAGACAGGGTAGGAAAACTTGCAGAGGAAGAGAAGGTGGTCTGGTTGGGGGAATTAATGGAATTTCCCTGCTTCGTCTGTTCTGCCTCGGGGCCTGCCGCAATTTGAGGGGGAGGGAATTCAACTCCCAACTGTCTCTACAGATGGACAGTTGGGTGGGTAATCATTAGTTCTGTGATAAGCCCTCATGAGTAGGACTACAGAATTCCTGATCTTCTGTAGCCCTGTTCCTCTAGGATGATATCTGTTTGGAAGGTTCTCATGGATTTTCTTTCAAAAAGCTGCTCAAAGGTTGTCTGTTAGATATCTTCTCACTCTTCTTATGCCTAGCAAAGGTCCACTGAGTAATGGAGAATTTGACCCCTACAACTCTGAACATTTTACTTTCTTGCTCTTTCTTCAGCAGTTTGTCTTTTCCTTCAGGTCCAAATAAAGAGGGCATTAATGAAGGATGCATTGAAGTTTTCTGCAAAGTCACACAGCCGGAGTTAGACATCATCTCTTCATGGGTATGCACATCCTGGCTGCTTTCATTCCTCCATTTGCAGCATTACGGTTGAGTGTATGAGTCTCATGGAAAGCGATGATATGCTAGAAGATGACCCTAACTTACGGCATAGGTCACTATTGGAAAACTCTATGCTAGAGCCCATTGAAAGCTTCATGAGTATCAGGTAATTCAGTGCTCTGATGGTAAATGTACCTGATGGATACACATGCTTGATAAAATTATCCATGGCCCAGCAGTCCCGTTCTAGTGGAAAGGCTCTCTAAAGGGCCCTCTCTTGGCAGCAGTGCACTCCACAATGGAATCCACAAAACAGGCCTTACTCCAAGTCTGTCTGTCCTTGGAGGGGTGGACTTTCATTTAGGATGGCCTCTGCCACATTGGGTTCTAACAATACCCTGTCAACAATGAAACTGGTGGGAGGGATCACCCAAGATATAGATATGGTAGAGCAAAATCCCTCCCGAAAAATATCTCTTCCTTTGGGAAGATTGAGTCTATGGCCTAAGAACCTCTCTGTCTCATTAATTTCAGGATTTCTTTAAATTTATTTTAATCAGGAGGTGACTGGGGGTAAGCCTTCTCCTTGTCCAAATCAGTGTCTGGGGTCAGGATATTTCTCCTCTTGCAGTTCTTCTTCCTGGGGACACTAGCAGTGGACTAATCTAAATGTTCAGGTGAGGACTCTCACACCATGGAACTTCAGCTGCCAAATGCTCTTATGTTCTGCTAGGAAGATGTCAAATAGCTCAAGACTTCTAATCAAGATGTGTCTTGGGGTGGGACTGATGTCAAAGCAACCTCTCTACAAGTCCAAAAAACTTAGTGGTTACATTAGCAACAATTTCTGGGTCTCGGTTAATGGAGTTGAAACTGTTGATATTGAGGTCATGTATCCCCCTGCTAACTTTGACATCCAAGATATTAAAGCCAAATCACTGATTCCAAGCCCCAGCACCGGTGCTGACCCTGAGCCATGACAAAATTTGGTTTCAAGGACACACAATCAGTCATTGAAAAAAGCCATATCACTGATTCCAAGCTCCAGCACTGGTGCTGACCCTGAGCCATGACAAAGTTTGGTTTCAAGGACACACAATCAGTGATACTGTCACTGAAAAAAAGCCACATCACTGATTCCAAGCTCCAGCACTGGTGCTGACCCTGAGCCATGACAAAGTTTGGTTTCAAGGACACACAATCAGTGATACTGTCACTGAAAAAAGACAAATCACTGATTCCAAGCCCAGCACTGGTGCTGACCCTGAGCCATGGCAAAGTTTGGTTTCAAGGACACACAATCAGTGATGCTGTCACTAAATGGCAATGATGAGTTTGGGGCTGATGTTATCACCCAGCTGTCAATACTGATGACTTGGGGTAGAGTGAATCTCAACATCGAAGGTGCCAGTGCTAATACCACCAGTTCCAGTGGAGGTGTTGATGCCAATGGGGGGATTCTAATCAACAGCAATGTAGAAGGTTGTGGGCGAATAGTCAGCTCTGAGACTCCCATGCTAAAACACGGCTGGGGTAGGGAGCATATGAGATGGATGAGAATGGGACTCCTTTAGTCATCCTAGATACAAAGATATAAAAGAGGACATCTATTTCAATTTGAGTCTTGGCCAAGGCTTTCATCATTCTACCCTATCAGTATGTTCTGTGGGTCTTTGCAGAGACTTAGCTGACTTCATGGGTATGGATGAGGAAGGCATTAAGTACATGCACGAGGGTAGCTCCCACTCAAAGGAGAATCTACCTCATCTTCCTCTCAGGCCAGAACCCAGCACCACTGCTATCTCAAGCTGGAAAACCACAACAGTGGGTGGATTCTGTGCCGCAGGAGTGGGTTGAAGTAGTGTTCAATCATTCCTGATTATCTTGTGGGAGGAAGGGAGAGGGTCCATCATGATCTTTCTGTGCCCTTCTCCCCTCTAGCCTGCATTTCTCCTTCCTCTTCTTATCTGCTGGAAGGAGTACCTTCAAAATAAATATATTCTTTCTCTCCTGTTACCAAAATTTTGCAAATGTCATACTGAGTCTTTAAGTGCTCCACCCTCAGGCACATGACACAAAAGTCTTGTGCATTCTGGGTTGAATCTTATGGAACCACTTAAAATATTTCTTAAAACATAAGGCCATATCCCTTTGACTCTGTCCAAAGTAGCAACAATACAAAGCACTAAACAGCAATAATCAGGTCCACAAGTCAATAAATCAACAGTACTGAAAGGATGATAGGACTGAAGTCAACAGCCTACTTAGGTGGGAGTGGGAGAGAGAACTTTAACCCCAAAATTTCATGGCTAGGCTTGTAGATGCCTTAGGGCCAACAGCCAAGTAACCTCCTATGATCCAATGAAAAAATAACATTAGAATGAGAATAAAAGAGTTTCCACTATCTTATTACAGAAAATTAAAACTGCAAAAATGAATTTTTAGAAAAAGGTATTTATCGTCTTAATCTTTAAGTATTTAACATCCTAAATGGAAATAAATCTTTGGAAATTCTCTTGATCTTGGGATTGCCCTGCTGACTGGTCCAATGGTAAAGGTGATCTGAAGAGAGAGGGAAGCATAGTGTATTATGGGAGTGTGCTGAGGCATCTGAGCTTGAGAACACCCACAGGATGCCAACAGAGGTGCGCTTGTGACATCCAGTCCTGTATTTTTGTGGATGGACTAGATTATATAAGATAGCCAATCATACCTCTCAACTGTCCAGATTTTTGCAGCCTGTACAGATTTGTCTCATACTTGTGGCCTATTCCTCATTACATTTGTGACTTTCTGGCAAATCACTCAGGATTAAAGTCACTAAATAATGACATATATTTGACTTTCAGACTTCATATCATTCAGATAATGCATCCTAACACAAACCCTGTTATACTAGTAATTTCTAAGTTTCTAAGAGCAATATTTCAAATCTATCCCTAACTTTGGGCCTCAGGCCCTGTATTATTTTAAACTTTGTCCAGATTTTTTGCTCTAAGAGGTGGAGAGGTATGTAGCCAATTTATGAATTATAGTTTAATAACTCCTCACAAAACTCACTCTTTAAATCTACAGTACAAGGTATTTCAAATAAAATACAGCAGACCCCCATATTATCCATACATGTAGACATACAAAATATAGGAGGGGTATCTAGTGCAAAAAATGGCTACCTGAAGTAGAGTATGGAAAGAAAAATCACAAACATGTGGGTAAAGAGGGCCATATAAGTTGTAAAGCAGTGTGAAGGGCCTCAGACATTATTTAGACAAGCACTCATGGAGCATCAGCTGGTAAGGAAACGGGGAGCAAACTGAAGCAGAGGAAAAGGAGAGTTAGGAACAAGTGGATTATGATGCAGAAGGTCTAAGGGATACAGTGGAGTAGCAGAATAGGAGTCAGATTTTTGCCATCAGCCCTTATTTCTCAATTAAACAACTGGGGATAAACAAGATTCTGCAAGAGAGCAATATCTAGGAATGATGAAAAATGCTGACATCCACAGAAAAAGCAATATATATATATATATATATATATATATATATATATATATATATATACATATATATATATATATATATATATATACATACATAATAGTTACAAATGTATTGAATGTCTCTAACTATACCTGAATATGACAACATATCCTAATATACTATGTTCACTTTATGTAACTGTATGTTGACTTTTATGCTACTTGATGTACGCAATTGTTTTTGTAACCTGTAAGTACTTTGTGCAGCTTTTCTCCCTGGCCTCCACTGAAAAACAACCTGTGTCTAGTCCGACTTTCCCGGTATTCAAAAGTAAATAAAATAAAAATAAATTGGATTTTCTCCCCAGGAGCAATACTGTTGAAAATCACGTATACCTTTTCTGCATACTGTATAAAATGACAGAGGGGAAACTGAAAATCAGTCAGTATAAGACCTTGAAGGATGCATCTCATGGGCTATGATCAATTTTATAATCAATACTGCAATTAATCTGTTCAATGGCTATACATAAAAGTTGATCAACAATTATTTAGAATGAACATCCATAAACTAATCTCAAAAACAGGCTTCTCCAGATTGATAGTTAGTTACAACTCCATCCACAGCATGGGCATTCTTGTTTACAGCTGCAATATGAATCAGGTATTTGTAAGCATGCAGGGTTCAGTGCCTGAATCAAATCAGGAAGGACCAGAGTGGTATTAAATGGTAACAATTAGCTAATCAAATAACCTGATGAACTGTATGTCAGTCACACTGTCACTGCATGCAGTGGTGCAATGTCTCCTTGATGGAGTGATGGTTGTGACGCCCCACCACTGGACCAGTAGTCAAGGAGCCTCAATCCTTGCTACCGGCATCAGTGGGGGACGTACACTGGGAGGATGACAAGTATATGCAGTATTTCCAGATGCAGCTCTCTGCATCAAGTGCAATTTCCCTTAAGAGCACAAAGAGACCACAGTCATTCCGAGGCTGGTTTCTCACTCTTTCTCCAGATCCCCAGAAAGACTACCCACTGGCACAGCTATAGAGTTCAGATCTCAGCTGAGTGACCCAGCCAAGACCTCCAGCACCCTCTCTGTCCCACCAGTGATTCATGTCCCTGCCCAAGTAGCTGACACACACACTCTTTGATGTTTGATTTACACACCACACACACACACACACACACACACACACACACACACACACACACACACCTGGGAACGGCTGGCACAGGTTTACTAGCTATGCTCCCTTCTGCCTAGACTATAAGATAGTTTTTACTGCCACTAATCACTCTTGCCAGCTACGTTAAGGCCCTTAACAAAGGGAGTATCCATACTTATGGTGTAATATTAATATTAACACAAATGGTAGTTTGACCAAGAGCAAGGTTATTAGGAGTGGCCCATACAGTGTCACCAAATAAATATGCAAGTACTCTCAAAACTTAAATATCTCTACACAGATCAGCCACAATAAAAGGTTTAAATATATTTAATAATAAATAATAAAAGAACAAAGCAATACTAACTACATATTCACACTGATATCAGAGTTCAAAACCACAGGAAATATTTAAAACAACATTGCAGGACAGTCTCAAATAAATAAAGAAAAATATCTAAACTAAGCTTCACCATATTCCTGACTAGATCTAAGGGAATTATACTATAATCTAAGAACTTACTAATAGAGCAAGGCAGATGTGGTGAATGGATCTTCTAGTTGTTGTCAGGTCCAAGACAGAATACAGAATGCTCTGTCTCACTAAGAGACTTCTCAAATTAATATCTAAAATATTACTGCTGGGATAGCTTGCAGAATGACATCATTTCTTGTCATCTCACTGCTAATTCCCAGGCCAAACAACCATTGATGAAGCTGGCAGTATTTACCATCTACCTGTAAAAATATACAGACAAGGGCTTCTCATTAGATCTCTGGCAGATGCTAGAAGTCATAAAACAACTGCATTCCTTCATGCTTTCAACACTAGTAATCATGTCACCCCAAAGACAATAAAGAAAGTTTCCTAGTACAGACATTGTGTCTAGTGCTGTACTGAAAACTGAAGAATACCATCTTTTATGGCCTGGCCATAAAGTAATGTAATTTCAGTTATTTTTCTAAAGTTATCCTAGTGCATTCCAGTTTCCACTATTAGAATATATACATTGAAACAGTTACAAGAGCACATGTACATTTCTTCTGTCTTCCAGTAGAGCACACTGTTGCTACATTTCAAACAGCACTCTGCAAATACCCTTTTCAACACATGCTTCTGTGCAAGCAGTTTGATATACACATGACATACAGTTCTAATATATTTGTAACACAAGCATTTTGTATAAATCATTTCGATATTCACCAATGACATATAATTATTTAAAAAATTCCAGCTAGTTCAGCTAGTTAGGCTGACAGTGTCTCCTTTCATCACACTTCTTCTCCCCTTTGAAGACTCAAGCTAGTTTTTCAAGTGACCCTTGAGAAATGTTGCTTGTGAGGGATGAGCCTATCTGGGAATACCTTACCCCAGTCCCTGTCTTGAGAGCCCATCTGCATTGGTGTTGCTGACCCCATTACGGTATTGCACTGTCATATCATATGCCTGCAACCTTAGGCTCCACCTTAGTAGCTGGGTATTTTGCTTTCTGGCTCGATGTAGCCATGTTAAGGGATTCTACTCTGTAACTACAGTGAATTTCCTTCCATTCAAATAAGGCTGAAGTTTCTGCAGTGCCCATACCATGGCTAGCTATTCCTTTTCTACAGCTGCATATCATTCCTCACTGGGTTGGAGCCTACGGCTGAGACATACCACTGGCAGATCTTCTCCCTCTAAGAAATTCCGGCGGAGTACAGCCCTCATCCCATGGTTTGAGGCATCCACCTGCACAACAAATTCTTTGCTGTAATCTGGACTAGCTAACACAGAAGGTCCTACAAAGCTCCTTTAAGCTTCTGGAATGCCTGATTACATGCTGGGGTCCACACTACCTTATCAGGCCTGTTCTTCCTTGTCAGGTCTGTCAGGGGATCAGCTATGGTACTATAATTGGGGACAGACTTTCTGTAGTACCCTGCTGTCCCTAAGAATGTCCTCACCTGCTTTTAGGTAACAGGGGCAGGCCATGCCGAAATGGCTTCCACTTTCTGGTCTGATCTTACTACTCCCCACTCTTACGTCCCAGGTAGGAGACCTCTGCCATACCCATCTGACACTTACTGGGCTTAATGGTCACCCTGCCCTCTGTAGTCTGCCAAGCACCTCCCTGACATACTAAAGGTGCTCTTGCCAGGAATGGCTGTAGATGGCAATATCATCCAGGTAAGCAAGGGCAAAATCTCCTGCTCCTGCCAGGGTATGATCTACAAGCCTCTGGGAAGTCGCTGGGACATTTTTCATCCCAAAGGGCATCTTCATGAACTCATACAAGCTAAAAGGAGTCACAAAGGCTGACCTCTGTCTAGCGTTGGGCATCAAGGGCACCTGCCACTAGCCTTTGGTAAGATCAACAGTAAGATACTTAGCCCCACCCAGCTGCTCCAGGGCTTCATCTGTCCTAGGCATGGGGTAATCATCTGACTCAGTGTGGTTATTTAATTTCCTGTAGTCCACACAGAACCTCGTGCTACCATCCTTTTTCGGTACCAGCACCACTGGGGAGGCCTAAGGACTGCTGGACTCCTGGATTACCCCCAGTTCCAACATTTCCTTTTTCTGCTGTTGGGTTTCTGCCAGGTTCTCCTGGGCCAAGCCCATGAGATCCCTGAGCCTTGTTCTGAGGTTTAGGACATGCGCCACAACACACTCCTTGTGGGATTCACAATCACCCTCCCACTCGTCATGAATCAAATCTAGAGGACCCTCACCCTATGCCCATACAGCAACTCAAAGGATGAAAAACCTGTGGATTCCTTGGGACTCTCTCTGTAAGCAAGCAATAGAGGGGCAAATATCTGTCCCACTCCCTCTTGAACTGGTCTGCAAATGCCTGCAGCATGGTCTTTAGTGAAAAGTTTACCCTCTCCACCAGACCATTAGTCTGGGGATGGTAGGGGGTGTACTTTAGGTGTTTCACCCCATAGTGCTCCCATAGACAAGCCAGCAGGTCTCACATGAAATTGGCACCTCTGTCAGCCAGTATTTCTTTTGGGAAACCTACCCTGTTGCAAATCTCTAACAAAGCATTTGCTACCTTTTCTGTCTCTATGGTGGACAGAGCCACCACCTCAGGGTATCTGGTAGCATAATCTACTACCACTAGGATATACTTCTTCCCTGTGGAACTTGGGCTACTCAGAGACCCTACAATATCCATAGCTACCCTCTGAAATGGCTCCTGAATCACAGGCAAAGGGACCAAAGGAGCTTTCACCTTGTCTCCTGCCTTGTCTACCTTTTGGCACTGCTCACAGGTCCTGCAGTACCCTGTTACATCCCTGGAAATCCCAGGCCAATAAATGTTCTGCATAATATGTCTCTTAGTTTGCTTTATGCCCATATGACCTGCAAAGGGAATGTTAAGGGCTGTGGCTAGAAGTGACAGATGGTAGGCTCTGGGCACTACCAACTGCTGTATTCTCTCACCTTCTAGCCCTCCCTCAGGGGTCCACTCTCTATACAGTAACCCTTTGTCCCAGTATACCTATTGCCCTCTCCCTTGAGAATCAAGCGCCTCCCTGGCTACTTCCCTCAAGCCTTGTAATGTAGGGTCTGACAGCTGAGCCTGTCTCAACTCTCTCTTTGTAACCCTTCCCAGCTCCCCTTTCACAGGAAGTCTGGTATCCTCTGACAGCAGTGCCTCACTGTCAGCCTGGGTACTACTACTCACCTCTGCCCTTACAGTCACTCTCTCCAAGGGAACATCAGTAACTGCCAGCAGCTGTGGCCTCCAAGCCTGACTGTGTGTAACTGCATGCACACAAGGTACTGCATTATCAAAATCATTCCCTATGGCACAGTGGTGAAGTGGTAGTGTTGCTGCCTCACAGCAAGAGGTTCTCCAGTTCAATTCTCAGTTGGAGTGCCTTCTGTGCAGAGTCTGCATGTCCTCCCTGCATTCATGTGGGTTTCCTCCTATGTTACAAAGACAAGTGTCTGGATCATTTCTTCCCAGGCCTCCTCTGAAAATTGGCTCTGTTCCAAGTCGGACTTTCTCGGTTAACAAACGTTAAATAAATAAATAAAAAATATATCAGGACATTGTCAGGGATATCCTCAAACACATCTACTTGCTTGCTTCCTTTTCCACCCTCCCAGTCAAGTTGAACTCTAGCCAAAGGTACTTAGAATGGGGTCCATCCTAGAGCTCTGACTGGAGTAGACTTCTCAAGCAAGTAGTGCTCCTCTTTAAAGCCACATTTTTAAACATGAATGTATCTTCTACCCTGAAAACCCAGTCTTGTAATGGACACTCCAAGCCTTCCTTCAATTCTTCCTCCATGGCTCTACCTTTTCATTTATACTGCCACTGGCAACTGGATGGTCACTACTACTGTCTGCATCACAGTGGGGTGTGGAATTCATTAAGGCTTGGATGATCCTGAGTGTTACCTTCCCCTCATCTCCACCACATGACCTGCAAGCAATGCAGCCTTAGTTAGCTACTTCCAAGATCAGGAGAGCATGTATGTGTGCACATCTGAGTACAGAATCATGTGAGCAGGCATGTGCGTAAATCTGAGTACAGTAACAGAGCTTCTAGGCTTCTGCCAGAGGAAAGGTGCTTGAAAAAATAAAATGCCACCTCACAGAATAATAAAATTGTCCATCTTACCAGTTTACAGGCATTGCTGTATTCTGGGCTGTGGTGTAGTTCCTGTGTTGTCCATTACCTTACTTGGATAGAAGGAAGTTTCTTTGCTCACCAGTGGGAATGGGGAGCCTTGAGCAGCCTATCTGTCCCTGTAGGAAGTGACCTCAGCACAAGAAGCTGTAGTAATTGGTTGTTCTGGACCATTTCTAGCTCTTTTGTAGTTCACTGTTTAAAATCCGCCTCTGGGCGTTTTTTTCTGGCTATACTACTCAGACAAGCTCCTCGTGGGTCTGCAGAGTGGTCCTAGCAGCAGGGAACTCAAAAAAGCGACTACTTTCTGGATTTAAGTATCTTTGCTTTTTTTTCACTTGGAATAGCTTCTGTAGCTTACCCTGAACTAGCTTGAACTGTTTTTTAACTGTTTGCTGCATTATTTTAAAATCTGCACTTAAAGTTACATTTTAGTCAAATTTGATTGAAAGTTTGTTGTTTGTTTGTTTAATTTAACTGTGGAGGCTGCCCACTAAAGTGTGCTAGCCTGTGTAACTAATTTATCACTGTTTCTGCATTTTCTGTGTGTTTCTACCAAAACAAAAACAAAAAATAATCCTTGTTTTCCGCCTTCCTCGACTAGTTTAGACCAGTTTACAGGCATTGCTGTATTCTGGGCTGTGGTGTAGTTCCTGTGTTGTCCATTACCTTACTTGGATAGAAGGAAGTTTCTTTGCTCACCAGTGGGAGTGGGGAGCCTTGAGCAGCCTATCTGTCCCTGTAGGAAGTGACCTCAGCACAAGAAGCTGTAGTAATTGGTTGTTTTGGACCATTTCTAGCTCTTTTGTAGTTCACTGTTTAAAATCCGCGTTTGCACAGCTTTGCACGGTTGTGAGCATAAACAAGGTTAAACTTTTTCTGGCTCCGCCAAGTCTGCTCTTCAAATTTTCCCTTAAGGAAGCTCTACTCTTAGTAAAACCAGACTACTCACTATATTATAAGCCTAGCACTTGTTCTCAGTACTTATCTACTAAGTAAGCACTCTCGTACTAAGTAAAGCACTACATCTACTTACCACCCCTGTGAATATCCACTTCCCTTAAAGGTACAGCACTCCCTTATACTGTTCTAGCATGTCGAGTGGTAGATTACTGGCATCGTCTCCAATTCAGCTGGTCAGTCTGGGTATCTTGAGACAATGCTACAATTGTCTCATGTACACAGACAACCCTCTCCTCCTCCCAACAAACACAAATACATGTGAGAGATGCAACTATATAGCCAAACTGGAGGCTGAACTCTCTCAACTCAAGGCCCCTGTAGGCTTGGTCATCTGAAAGGGTACTTTTAACTGTAGAATCTTACTTGATATATTTTCTTTTCTTACCAAAGTATGACTGACATTGTCTTTTTTACCCATGTTCTATATCTTTTACCTGGAGTGTTTTTATTAATTCTTGTTATATTACTATGCTCAGCATACATGATGTAACCTGTTTTTTGTATTATGCTGGATGTACTGTATTTGTATAACTTGATATTGGAGCTTTTCTCCCCGGGCCTCCGCTGAAAATGGACCTGGTCCAGTCAGAATTTACCGGTTAACAAATGTAAAATAAAATAAAATAAATAAATAAATAAATATACCTACCACAACTGCAAACCAAACACATAAAAACACAAAGACATACTCGGAGGCTCTAATAAAAAACTTACCAAAACAACAGAGGCTCTCAAAGCAGACATCCAAAAATCCACCACCTCAAAACAAAACACATGCAACACATACTTCAATAAATCAGTGTGTCAACCAATGACAGCCCTTAAGGCCAAACACCTTGCCTGATACACTAGTAATAGGTGACTCTATAGTCAGACACACTGATGTCCCGCTGACCAGGCTGAACAAGGAGAAGGTGACTGTGAGCTGCCTATCGGGAGCTAGGATCCACCACATAACACACGCACTGGTCACCCAAAGCAAGTACAAATATGACTCCGTCATTGTCCATGCTGGTGTGAATGACCTGAGATGTACCTCCCTGGACTACATGAAAAGAGACATAGAGGAGCTCTCCGATTATGTAGCCCAGGCTGGTATGACCCTGACCCTGAGCAGCATCCTGCCCTCACCAAGAATGATACCACAATACAAAGACAAGATGATCAGCTTTAACAATTGGCTCAAGTACTGGTGTCATTCTAAGGATCCAATGTCTGTCTGCCTGGGATGACATGTTGGACAAGCCACGCTGCTTCGCAAGGGATGGCTTACACCTGTCACCACTGGGCTTCTGGATATTGGCTAAGGCTCTTGCCACCCCCCATAGTGCCTTTTTTAGGCAAGGCTCAAAAGACAAACCCACCTCCTTAGAAAACAAAAATGGAAAAAAAATAAGGGTAATGCTGCTCAATGCCAGAAGTCTAAATCTCAAGATGCAGGCACTTGATGCGCCTCAGCATGGAGAACATCGACGCCTGTGCAGTAACTGAAACCTGGTTCAAGGCTCCGGAGAGCACCCCAGCGCTACCAGGCTATACCTCAGATCATGCTTTTCGCCCCAAAACCCGGGCCTAAACCATAAAGGGAGGGGGAGTGTCCATATTCATCAAGGACACCCACACCTCCAGGTTAGTAGCAACACATGAAAAATCAGAGACCATACAGGTGCAACTAATCATAGGCAAAACTGCTATACAACTGGTAGCATGTTACAGACCACCCTCCCAATCTCAAGAACCCCACTCAGCCTTCCTGAAGACATTGGAGGATATGAATGTATCACAAAATACCATCATACTAGGAGACTTCAACTACCCAAACATAGATTGGGTACATTATTCTAGCCCTAATACCCTAGCCCAAAGGTTCCTGGAATTCATAAATTCAAATGCACTGGAACAACTAATCACCTCTCCCACTAGGGGAGATACTATACTAGACCTGATCATCACAAACATGGGGACAAAATGCTCCACACCGGAAGTATACCCCTCACTAGTGAGATCTGACCACAAACTAATCACCCT
The DNA here is from genome assembly GCF_019279795.1 of Protopterus annectens. Lineage (NCBI taxonomy): Eukaryota > Metazoa > Chordata > Ceratodontiformes > Protopteridae > Protopterus > Protopterus annectens. The sequence continues at coordinate 404,144,065 of NC_056740.1, read as the reverse complement.
GGATGTACATATCCCACCTCCACCCCCAGCACAAAAGACCACCGTGAAAAACTTCTCAAAAGCAGACTTCACTCTTCTTAAGACTGAGATGGTATCCTTTAAGCCCACTGTGCCAGTGGATACCACATCCACAATGCCGAATCCTTCACAAATGCTTTTATGGACATCTCAAGAATGCATGGATCATGTAATCCCAAACAAATCCAAGTCCCTCTCCACCAAAGGTAAACGTGTCCTGTCTGGTGGACCTCAGCCATAAACAAATTGTATAACAAAGAAGGAAGCTACTGCACGCCAGAGCAAAATCCCATAAAGGGAAGACATCTCTGATCAACATTAGCAGAAAACTACGTTCTCTCATAAAAACATCCAAGGCCAACTTTGAGAGAAAAATCGCTAAGGACATTAAAGATAACCACAAAGCCTTCTTCAGCTATGTTAGAAACCTGGGTGGAAGCCCTCAGATATGCTCAGAGTTAGTTCACAACAACAAAAAATACACTAAACCCACAGATATTGCCAACATTCTGGCTGACAGGTTCAGTGCAAATTTCTCCCTCCTTCACCCCCAAAGAAGAAGAAATACTTATCCCAGCTGAATGTAATCTCCTGTCATCTCAGATGTCCAAGTGAAACCCCTAAACAAAGCAAAAACACAGCATCAATGGGACCTGATGGTATCCCGGGTTCTAGTGTTACGTAAACTCCAAGAGGAGCTAAACCCACACATAAAATGCTATTTAACCTTAGCCTTACTTATATGTACCTGAACACTGGCGACAGCAACAGTGGTCCCACTCCACAAGGGGTGCCTCTACAGACCCTGGAAACTACACCCCATAAGCTTAACCAGCCTGGTCTGCAAAGCTATCGAAAGAATCATTATGGAACTCATAAACAGAGACATAGGGGACCTACAGACACTTGACCCCACCCAGTTCGGCTTTGTAAAGGGCATATCCTGCCTTTTAAACCTGGTTGACTTTTTCGAAACAGTCACTAGAGCCATTGATGAGGGCAAAGCAGTCCATACAGCATACCTGGACTTGGCTAAGGCCTTCGACACAATACCCCACTCAGGCATCATAGATAAGCTCAAAAGCTTAAAAGTAAACCCTTATGTCACTAGATGGGTTGCAAACTGGCTAAAGGACAGAACCCATTAAGTTAAAATTGCTGGAGCAATGTCAGACTCAAAGCCAGTCACAAGTGTTGTCCCACAGGGATCTGTCCTGGGACCCCTCTTGTTCGGCATTTATTTCTCAGATGTTAAAGCAAACATGGGAGGGCTGTGGCTGACAAAGTTCGCAGATGACTGCAAACTAGGCGCCATAATCGATACACCAGCAGCCACACACATCCTACAAAAAGGCCTCACAGAAACGGACAACTGGTGCCGGAGTCACGGCCTTAAACTAAATGCCAAAAAATGTATAGTCATCCCCTTTGGGAAAAACAAAGTACCCACAAATTATCACATAGACAGCAACCCACTGCGTGTGGAAAAGGTAATCAGAGACCTAGGGACCCAAGTCGACAGCGACCTCTCATTTGACACCCACGTTGCCAAAGTGGTTAGAAAAACATTCTACCTTGCACACCTCATCATGAAGGGATTCACATCCAGATCCAAGGATGTCATTGTACCCCTATATTCCTCCCTCATCAGACCCATGATTGAGTTACAATGCCCCATTTGGTATGTACCTCACCCGGCATTTGCAACAGCTGGAGAGACCACAAAAGTACCTCACCAAGAGGATCAAGGGTCTCCAACATATGTCTTATACTGCCAGACTAAAGAAACTTCAGCTCTATTCAGTAGCATACCGCCTGCTCAGAGGTGATCTCTGCCTGACGTACAAGGCCATGTCCAATCAGGATCTGATGGACATGCTCCACCTCAAAAAATCCAAATCCATCAGGACCACAAGAGCTAAAGACGTAAACCTCGGCACAAGTATGAATAGGACATGCTGGAGGGATAGATTCATAACCCAGAGGCTTCCCATGCTTTGGAACAGGATCCCAGTTCATATTAGGCAGAGCCTCTCACTGACTCTTTTCAAGAGAAATCTTGATGAGTGGATGGGAGATCGTAAGTTTACCCCAGGGGTCACATCTGTGTCACTACTAGACAGGGGCACAGTAAACTAATTCTATTATATAAGGGGACCTTCACTGTGTCACTACTAGACAGAGGCACAGTATTCTAAATCTATTCTGTGCATTTTGTACCATTTTATGGGGTGGCGAAAGCCACATCACTATGGCTATGCTTACAAATGCCCCAGGGCAGATAGCCTAGGACTGTACTATGAAACTATGAAACTACTATCTTTACAGGCATTGCTGTATTCTGGGCTGTGGATTAGTTCCTGTATTTGTCCATTAATCTTACTTGGATAGAAGGAAGTTTCTTTGCTCACCAGTGGGAATGGGGAGCCTTGAGCAACCCTATCATCTGTCCCTGTAGGGAGAGTGACCTCAGCACAAGAAGCTGTAGTAATTGGTTGTTCTGGACCATTTCTAGCTCTTTTGTAGTTCACTGTTTAAAATCCGCCTCTGGCGATTTTCCTGGCTATACTACTCAGACAAGCTCCTCGTGGGCTCTGCAAGAGTGGTCCCAGCAGGAACTCCAAAAGCGACTACTTTCTACTTTCTAGATTTAAGTATCTTTGCTTTTTTCACTTGGAATAGCTTCTGTAACTTACCCTGAACTAGCCTGAACTGTTTTTTTTTAACTGTTTGCTGCATTATTTTAAAATCTGCACTGAAAGTTACATTTTAGTCAAATTTGATAGAAAGTTTGTTGTTTGTTTGTTTAATTTAACTGTAGGCTGCCCACTAAAGTGTAACGCCTAGCCTGTGTAACTAATTTCCTATCACTGTTTCTGCATTTTCTGTGTGTTTCTACCAAAAACAAAAACAAAAAATAATCACTGTATTTTCCGCCTTCCTCGACTAGTTTAGACCAGTTTACAGGCATTGCTGTATTCTGGGCTGTGGTGTAGTTCCTGTGTTGTCCATTACCTTGCTTGGATAGAAGGAAGTTTCTTTTGCTCACCAGTGGGAGTGGGGAGCCTTGAGCAGCCTATCTGTCCCTGTAGGAAGTGACCTCAGCACAAGAAGCTGCCAGTAATTGGTTGTTTTGTTTTCGACCATTTCTAGCTCTTTTGTAGTTCACTGTTTAAAATCCGCGCGTTGCACAGCACACACTTTTGCACGGGTTGTGAGCATAAACAAGGTTAAACTTTTCTTTGGCTCTCCGCCAAGTCTGCTCTTCAAATTTTCCCTTAAGGAAGCTCTACTCTTAGTAAACCAGACTACTCACTATATATGTACTAAGCCTAGCACTTGTTCTCAGTACTTATCTACTAAGTAAGCACTCTGCGTACTAGAAGTAAAGCACTACATCTACTTTCAATACCACCTGTGAATATCCACTTCCCACTTAAAGGTACAGCACTCCCTTATACTGTTCTAGCATGTCGAGTGGTAGATTACTGGCATCGTCTCCAATTCAGCTGGTCAGTCTGGGTATCTTGAGACAATGCTACAATTGTCTCATGTACACAGACAACCCTCTCCTCCTCCCAACAAACACAAATACATGTGAGAGATGCAACTATATAGCCAAACTGGAGGCTGAACTCTCTCAACTCAAGGCCCCTGTAGGCTTGGTCATCTGAAAGGGTACTTTTAACTGTAGAATCTTACTTGATATATTTTCTTTTCTTACCAAAGTATGACTGACATTGTCTTTTTTACCCATGTTCTATATCTTTTACCTGGAGTGTTTTTATTAATTCTTGTTATATTACTATGCTCAGCATACATGATGTAACCTGTTTTTTGTATTATGCTGGATGTACTGTATTTGTATAACTTGATATTGGAGCTTTCTCCCCGGCCTCCGCTGAAAATGGACCTGTCCAGTCAGAAGTTACCGGTTAACAAATGTAAAATAAAATAAAATAAATAAATAAATAAATATACCTACCACAACTGCAAACCAAACACATAAAAACACAAAGACATACTCGGAGGCTCTAATAAAAAACTTACCAAAACAACAGAGGCTCTCAAAGCAGACATCCAAAAATCCACCACCTCAAAACAAAACACATGCAACACATACTTCAATAAATCAGTGTGTCAACCAATGACAGCCCTTAAGGCCAAACACCTTGCCTGATACACTAGTAATAGGTGACTCTATAGTCAGACACACTGATGTCCCGCTGACCAGGCTGAACAAGGAGAAGGTGACTGTGAGCTGCCTATCGGGAGCTAGGATCCACCACATAACACACGCACTCGGGTCACTCCAAAGCAAGTACAAATATGACTCCGTCATTGTCCATGCTGGTGTGAATGACCTGAGATGTACCTCCCTGGACTACATGAAAAGAGACATAGAAGAGCTCTCGATTATGTAGCCCAGGCTGGTGACCCTGACCCTGAGCAGCATCCTACCTCACCAAGAATGATACCACAATACAAAGACAAGATGATCAGCTTTAACAATTGGCTCAAGTACTGGTGTCATTCTAAGGGGATCCAATATCTGTCTGCCTGGGATGACATGTTGGACAAGCCACGCTGCCAAGGGATGGCTTACACCTGTCACCACTGGGCTTCTGGATATTGGCTAAGGCTCTTGCCACCCCATAGTGCCTTTTTTAGGCAAGGCTCAAAGACAAACCCACCTCCTTAGAAAACAAAATGGAAAAAATAAGGGTAATGCTGCTCAATGCCAGAAGTCTAAATCTCAAGATGCAGGCACTTGATGCGCTCCTCAGCATGGAGAACATCGACGTCTGTGCAGTAACTGAAACCTGGTTCAAGGCTCCGGAGAGCACCCCAGCGCTACCAGGCTATACCTCAAATTATGCTTTTTCGGCCCCAAAAGGCCCACCATAAAAGGGAGTGTCCATATTCATCAAGGACACCCACACCTCCAGGTTAGTAGCAACACATGAAAAATCAGAGACCATACAGGTGCAACTAATCATAGGCAAAACTGCTATACAACTGGTAGCATGTTACAGACCACCCTCCCAATCTCAAGAACCCCACTCAGCCTTCCTGAAGACATTGGGAGGATATGAATGTATCACAAAATACCATCATACTAGGAGACTTCAACTACCCAAACATAGATTGGGTACATTATTCTAGCCCTAATACCCTAGCCCAAAGGTTCCTGGAATTCATAAATTCAAATGCACTGGAACAACTAATCACCTCTCCCACTAGGGAGATACTATACTAGACCTGATCATCACAAACATGGGGACAAATGCTCCACACGAAGTATACCCCTCACTAGTGAGATCTGACCACAAACTAATCACCCTGGATGTACATATCCACCTCCACCCCAGCACAAAAGACCACCGTGAAAAACTTCTCAAAAGCAGACTTCACTCTTCTTAAGACTGAGATGGTATCCTTTAAGCCCACTGTGCCAGTGGATACCACATCCCACAATGCCGAATCCTTCACAAATGCTTTTTATGGACATCTCCAAGAATGCATGGATCATGTAATCCCAAACAAATCCAAGTCCCTCTCCACCAAAGGTAAACGTCCTGTCTGGTGGACCTCAGCCATAAACAAATTGTATAACAAAAGAAGGAAGCTACTGCACGTCAGAGCAAAATCCCATAAAGGGAAGACATCTCTGATCAACATTAGCAGAAAACTACGTTCTCTCATAAAAACATCCAAGGCCAACTTTGAGAGAAAAATCGCTAAGGACATTAAAGATAACCACAAAGCCTTCTTCAGCTATGTTTAGAAACCTGGTGGAAACCCTCAGATATGCTCAGAGTTGGTTCACAACAACATAAAATACACTAAACCCACAGATATTGCCAACATTCTGGCTGACAGGTTCAGTGCAAATTTCTCCCCTCCTTCACCCCCCAAAGAAGAAATACTTCAGCTGAATGTAATCTCCTGTCATCTCAGATGTCCAAGTGAAAACCGCCCTAAACAAAGCAAAAACACAGCATCAATGGGACCTGATGGTATCCCGGGTTCGTGTTACGTAAACTCAAGAGGAGCTAAACCCACACATAAAAATGCTATTTAACCTTAGCCTTACGGGATATGTACCTGAACACTGGCGTGCAGCAACAGTGGTCCCACTCCACAAGGGGTGCCTCTACAGACCCTGGAAACTACCGCCCCATAAGCTTAACCAGCCTGGTCTGCAAAGCTATCGAAAGAATCATTATGGAACTCATAAACAGAGACATAGGGGACCTACAGACACTTGACCCCACCCAGTTCGGCTTGTAAAGGGCATATCCTGCCTTTTAAACCTGGTTGACTTTTTGAAACAGTCACTAGAGCCATTGATGAGGGCAAAGCAGTCCATACAGCATACCTGGACTTGGCTAAGGCCTTGACACAATACCCCCACTCAGGCATCATAGATAAGCTCAAAAGCTTAAAAGTAAACCCTTATGTCACTAGATGGGTTGCACGCTGGCTAAAGGACAGAACCCATTAAGTTAAAATTGCTGGAGCAATGTCTGACTCAATCCCAGTCTCAAGTGTTGTCCCACAGAGATCTGTCCTGGGACCCCTCTTGTTCGGCATTTATTTCTCAGATGTTATAGCAAACATGGGAGGGCTGTGGCTGACAAAGTTAGATGACTGCAAACTAGGCCATAATCGATACACCAGCAGCCACACATCCTACAAAAGGCCTCACAGAAGCGGACAACTGGTGCGAGTCACGGCCTTAAACTAAATGCCAAAAATGTATAGTCATCACCTTTGGGAAAAACAAAGTACCCAGAAATTATCACATAGACAGCAACCCACTGCGTGTGGAAAAGGTAATCAGAGACCTAGGGACCCAAGTCGACAGCGACCTCTCATTTGACACCCGCGTTGCCAAAGTGGTTAGAAAACATTCTACCTTGCACACCTCATCATGAAGGATTCACATCCAGATCAAGGATGTCATTGTACCCCTATATTCCTCCCTCATCAGACCCATGATTGAGTTACAATGCCCCATTTGGTATGTACCTCACCCGGCATTTACAACAGCTGGAGAGACCACAAAGTACCTCACCAAGAGGAGCAAGGGTCTCCAACATATGTCTTATACTGCCAGACTAAAGAAACTTCAGCTCTATTCAGTAGCATACCGCCTGCTCAGAGGTGATCTCTGCCTGACGTACAAGGCCATGTCCAATCAGGATCTGATGGACATGCTCCACCTCAAAAATCCAAATCCATCAGGACCACAAGAGCTAAAGAGCGTAAAACCTGCGGCACAAGTATGAATAGGACATGCTGGAGGGATAGATTCATAACCCAGAGGCTTCCCATGCTTTGGAACAGGATCCCAGTTCATATTAGGCAGAGCCTCTCACTGACTCTTTTCAAGAGAAATCTTGATGAGTGGATGGGAGATCGTAAGTTTACCCCAGGGGGTCACATCTGTGTCACTACTAGACAGGGGCACAGTAAACTAATTCTATTATATAAGGGGACCTTCACTGTGTCACTACTAGACAGAGGCACAGTATTCTAAATCTATTCTGTGCATTTTGTACCATTTTATGGGGTGGCGAAAGACACATCACTATGTAATAACACAAATGCCCCAGGGCAGATAGCCTAGGACTGTACTATGAAACTATGAAACTACTATCTTTTTAATCCCACCACAATAATACCACAGACTTAGTTATCACAAGCATATCTGGGAACAAAACTCATACACCAACAGGCCACACACCATTCAAGGTAACATGTTGAGAATGTTATATAGCAATACACAAATGGTGCCTTCTACACAATGAGGTTGCAAAGAGAGGAAATAAAGCACAAAGGGAAAGCTTTCAGTAATGGGGGGATAGACACTGCAAATCTTCCGTCTACACGATGGTAAAATGCCATGAATATATATGGTTAGAGGTCATGATAGACATTAACATTTCCAGTAAATCTGAAAACAAATTGGATTAAATGGAAAGGTACCAGTAAAATGGAAAACATGGCATTAAATGGAGAGGTAGATGTTTTATGTATACTTATGTATACTAACTTGTTTCAGTGAAAGGTATCACAGCAATGAAGCAGCCTTGGAACACAAACAAAATAAAATGGCATTTAAACAAATGCTATTTGTTTATTCAGGTTGTACTGCAAAATTAGTGCAATTGAAGAAAGGACATGTTTTGACAAGCTCCAGTTTCACATTACCAGCAGCGGCACACTACTTCAGAGACACACTCCTCAGTTAAGCTGACTTACTTAGCAATAAACACAAGGCTATGGCTGTACTTACACTCTGTTTCACATTTCATATATCAGTGGCAACTGGTTAGCATCCACTTGGAAACTAGTCCTGAGCAATGGTCAGACATTCATCTCATCCTTGTATGAAAAGAAAACCAGAGCACACAAAAACCAAGGGCATGGGCCACAACAGCTAATGTTATCAAGTGAAGGCTAAATAGGGTGTAATGTAAAACAGAGAGGTCAGCTGAAGAGCAAATAGCATCAAAAGTACGTGAAACAGGGGAATCGAACCAGGAGGAATTCTAGTGATTAGTTTTGAAAAGATGAGAACCAGAATCAGTATAATAACAACGACATTTCAGTTGAGCAGAAAAGCCCAGTGGTAATGCTGCAAATCCAACCACTTTGTGTGGACTTCATAACCCCTTGCTGGCTGTGTACACTCTCTGTAATATGCTTAATTTCACTTTAACAACAATCCTAATTTATATTACTTTTAGAAAGTATTTAAAATGGTAGCAAAAATGTACAGAAGCTTTGACATGATCAGATATGAAAATGGCAGAAGGAAGTGTGACTTTGAACTATTACTGAATAGAGACATATCTACCATTTAGGGATACTAAAGACGGTATTATCAAAGCAAGTAACATGAAATTATCTAATTTAAGGATGCAGTTTCTGAAAATGCTATTATCAATAAGTTGTGTTACAGAAGCACTGAAACTTCATTTCTGTGTGATCCAGTTGACTTTTATAGGCACTGTTAGACTAAAACACCCTTTTTCACAAAACATTCAATAAAGGAGTTCACTGTAGATTACAACAGATTACAGGTTTCTCTTGAGGCTGCTTGGATCATACACTGTTGAGCTACTGTTAAGATAGTATTATCTTATGCGCAACGATACTATCTCTCATATATATTATATAAAAATGTTTTAACTGCGATATGTTTTTCATGCAACTTTTTTTTTTTTTTTTTGGGAGCTTTTCTCCTTGGGTCTCCACTGAAAATGGGCCTCAAGCCCAGTTGGACCAACCCACTTAGCAAATGTCAATAAATAAAAAATAAATAACAAAATTTAGATTTTTAGTAGCCTCTTTAAAAATAAAATAAAATAAAGTCTTCCAGACTAAAGGCTACCCCATCTACTGTTATTATTTTAGCAGATTTAAAGAACCACTTCACTCAGAAAATATTACTATGACACACCCTTCAACTTGTATTATTACAAGGACTCCACTTGCCTTTCTTATCAGGCGCTGCTGTCCTAATCTGTATTAAACTGTCAATTTTATTCCTTGTTATTTTTAACACTTTGTTCTTAACTAAGATCACGACATCAAAGGAACTACCAAGGGAGCACTGTAGTGTCAAAAACTGCATTTTAAATATCAAGCAAGTTTTAAGTTAATTTTGCTGTAATTAGTGCCTAAATGCATTAAGTGAACTGGCCATTGTGGACCCTTTTCAGCCATGACCTGGGAATAATGAAAAACACATTAAGAGTTTACAGCAGCCAAGCAAGCCAGCATGTGGTTTTTTTTTTTAGGGGGATATGAATGCCCACAGAAAATCCAGATAGACACAAAAAGGAATTCAACAGCAACAGGGTCCAGAGGTCAGAAATGAACTCCAGACCTTGGAGCTGTAAGTCAGGCATATTAACCACTGATAGTACACCATAATGGAGAGAAAAATTTTACTGAAGATGCGAGACGTGAAGAATAAATTGTGACATCGAGTGCAGAGTGAACCATAATGGGGAATGTCATTATAATAATGCAGATTTGTATCAGAGAAACAATGTACAGAATACTTGGCAGGATAGTGCAAAACATTAAGGCTAATGTTACTTAGAAGTTTTTTTTCCCCCTCCCCTTCCACAGTACCAAGCCTGATGGCTCCTGTACTTGTGCCCAACTGGCCATTCATTCTGTGGTAACAGGTGCTGGGAATCCTCAGGTGTGGAAAGAGCCTTTTAGCTGATTCATTCCTGCCTTGCAACCCCAATTAGCTCTGGCCAAATTCCTGCCAGGAATCTCCAATCAGTTTGTCCACTCCTTGGCAACAGCTGGATAGTAGGGAGCTGGTTCTGTAGAGTGGACTATTCCTTCCATTCTTCAGTTTGACCTCTCCCCTACCGTGACTTTCAAAACTGGCAATGCCCACTCACTGACATCCTCCCCCTGCTAGCTCT
>NC_056740.1:404068584-404123584 GCF_019279795.1 Protopterus annectens | reverse complement strand
CAGTGTGGGACAGTCAACCTTACTTAGTACTCTGATGGCAATCCATGGCATGTTTTAAACCGGGAGACTTGAATGGAACTTTCTACTTTAGGGATACTCCATAGTACTTATTAAGTTGGGAACACTCCATGGCACATATTACCTGGAGATATTACATGGTTCTTATTACCTTGGGAGCACGCCATGGTACATAACACAGTGGGGATACTCCATGGTACTTATTACCCTAGGCAGTCCACAGCATTTATTACTGTTGGGTACACCATGGTACTTATAACCTGGTAACATTCCACAGCACTTATTACCCTAGGGACACTTCAAGCTGTTTATTATACTGGAGACTTTGAGCTGTACCTATTAACACTGTAGTATTCTGTGGCACTTATTACCATGACAACAGTTCCTGTGGACACTGTTCAGTACTTATTACTTTGATGACACTCCATGATATTTATTGCTCTGAGGCTACCCCAAAGTACTTATTACCCTATGGATACTCCACAGTATTTGTTACCAGTGGGCACTTTATTACCCTAGAGACATATCAAAGAGCTTATCATATAGGAGGATCTGCAATAATTATTTCTCAAGCAACACCTTTTTACCTTGGGACACCTTGATACTTACTACCCTGAAGACACTCCACAGTATTTATCACCCTAGGACAATCTGTAGTTCTTACTACTCAGAGGAAATCTTATTATCCTGGAGATCTGCAGTGATATATACTACCTTAGGTATATTAAGTGTAGTTTTTACCCTTGGGACACTCAATAGCACTTACCCTAGGGAAAGTCTATCATACATACTCCTTATCCGTGGGACTCTCCATGGTAAAGAGTACCATGGAGTGGGGACATGCCTCAGTAACTTTTACTCTGGATCATCTTATTAAGCTAAGGCACTTTATGGAATGTATTACAATGGGGACAATTCATAGTATTTAGTTCCTTACTGGCAATGTCTGTAACTTGCTATATAGGGACACTCCACAGCACACTGTATTACCATAGGGATACTCTCTAGTACTTATGACTCTAGGAACACCTTACAATCTTGGAGACACTACACCCTAGGTTCATAGGTAGTTATTAGGATTGCAGTCCAAGAGACTATTGAGCATCCAAGCCTAATTTATTAATTGCTCCAGAGCACTGTCTGGTTATGTGACTTAAAAATAACACAGTTGTCAAATGGAGGTTGAGGGAATCAAACCCTGGATTTCACAAAGAAGTTCATTAAAATCTCATAGCCCTAATCTTTTGTACTTTAAGACCGATTATTACCCTGGGAAAACAACATGGTACTTAAACCCCAGACACAATCTATGGTAATTAATAACCAGAGGACATTCCATGGTAAAAATCCAGACACAATCTATCGTAATTAATAATCAGAGGACATTCCACGGTACATAATACCATAATACCCTGGAGACATTCCATTGTACATACTACCCTAGGGACACATCATGATACATAACACCCTGGGGATACTCCATGGAACACAGTACCCTGGGGACACTCCATGGTACACACTACCGCAGGGGACACTCCATGGTACACACTACCGTAGGGGACACTCCATGATACTTACTACCCTGGGGACATTCCATGGTATATATTACCCTGGGGACATTCCACAATGAAGGACAGCAGGTTAGATGTGAGTTATTATGAGAACAAGTTTCATGCACTGAATCTAAACTCAGTGTAAGTGGTTTATGGAACAGTGATCTACTTTTTCACCTTGTTTGTTTCCTGTTTATTATTTCTCCCATGATGCTGTCTGAAATATAGTTGTCACAGTTTTTGATGTATGTACTGCATCACAAGATAGTACTTTAGTGAACAAAATCCTTATACCTGCTACTTGTAGGTGTTATTTTATTGCTATCATTATATTTTATTTTTCTATTTTTTTTCTGCATACTTGTTTACAGTATCTACTTTTGTCCTGTCTACATGAATACTGTTTATGGAATTTCTTTTTTTATGTATCACTTCCTTTCTCACTGTTCTTGATAACTATTGTGCTGTTATAAGCGCACTTACATTTTTATTTTATATGCATGTAACAGGGCTCAGTTTTAATTGTATTTGCTGCATTTAAACCATATCCACTGCAATTTCAACTTTTTTTTACTGTTTTTACTGTGTCTTGATTCTTTTTTACTGTTTTTACTGTGTCTTGATTCTTTTTTAGTGTTTTTCCTGTGTCTTGATTCTTTTTTACTGTTTTTACTGTGTCTTGATTCTTTTTTACTGTTTTTACTGTGTCTTTATTCTTTTTTAGTGTTTTTCCTGTGTCTTGATTCTTTTTTAGTGTTTTTCCTGTGTCTTGATTCTTTTTTTACTGTTTTTACTGTGTCTTGATTCTTTTTTAGTGTTTTTACTGTGTCTTGATTCTTTTTTACTGTGTCTTGATTCTTGTTTGCATTTCTAGTTGCTGTAGCATAGGCTAGATTCAGACCTGCTTAATCCAGTTCTGGTTGTACAGATTGAACACTAAATCAGGAAATCTTTGTTGGAGAGGCCACCCTGTGCCCTCGTGGGAGGAAGGTACAGTTTGGACTGATCTAATTGAAGGTTACTGTAACATGGCTCAGTTTTGAGCTTTAGGGTTGGTTAATTTGTTTCCAACTTTTTCTTCTTGTTTGTTATAAAAGCCCTGCATTTGTGTGGGTTTGCATTTGTTTTTAGCACAGCTCAAGTGAGTTTGGCAATCTGTCTCTGCTCCACTGATCTTCCAAAACTACTGTGTGATCAATGAATGCTCTACTCAGTAACAGGTCTAAACCTAGTGGTATGCAGAGTCAGAATACCCTGGTTTCTTCTGCAACCTGGTTGATATGGGTCTCCTGAGGCAGTGTAGCAACTGCCTCATGTACACAGACAACCTTCTACTACTAAATCACTCTAGTATGGAGTGCAAGAGATAGCTACACCAAGAAGCTGGAATCTCTGCTCTCTCACGCACCAAACAATAACACCTAAGAGGTTATCAGCTCATACACCACAACTCTTACACAAAGCACACATACCATAACTCATACACAGAGCTTGAACTCAACACATAGACCATCATACATGGAGGTACTCTCCAAAAATTTACCTAAACACCAGAGACCTCCTAAGCACATGGTTACTACAGTGGACACAGCATCCACAGCACTCAAGACACATAACAACACCAGTGTCTCACCAACTAGGCTTTTAAGGCACAACACACCCAAACCTAATTTTCTTGTTATTAGAGATTCTATAGTGAGGCACACTGCCATCCTGCTGACCAGGTTGGATAAGGGAAAAGTTACGGTCAGCTGTTTGCCCAGTGCCAGGATTTGTCAGACCACACATGCACTCAAGTCACTAAACGACAAGTATTTTTATGACTCAGTCATAGTTCATGTTGATGTGAACGACTTGAGATGTACCTCACTTGACTATATGAAAAGAGACATGATTGAGCTCTCTGAATGCATGTCCCAGGCAGGGATATCCCTAACCTTGAGCAGCATTTTACCCTCACCTAGAATGATGCCACAATATAAACAAAAAAATGATTGACTTTAATAATTGGCTTAGTTTCTGGTGTCATTTAAGGGGAATTCAGTTTCTGTCAGCTTGGGATGACTTGGTTGATAGACCTCACTGCTTTGCCAGAGATGGTCTGCACCTGACACCTCTGGGCTTTTGGCTGCTAGCTAGTGCTGGCTAAGGCACTTTCCTCCCCCATAATGCCTTTTTTAGGTAAGATCTCAAAAAAAAAAACTTCTGAAGTGAAAATATCCAGCACAAACAAAATAAGGGTTATGCTGCTGAACGCTGGGAGTTTAAACCAAAAACTGCACTCTCTGGAAGCATTCCTTTCTTTGGATGATGGAGATATTTGTGCAGTCACATAAATCTGGTTCAAGGCCACAGAGAGTGCCCCGGCCTTGCAAGGCTATGATGCCTTCCACACCTTCAGACTGCAAAATAAAAGTGTGAGAACCAAAGGAGGTGGAGCATCTAATTACATTAAAGATAAATGCCCCTCCAGACTCGTTAAACAAAATAACTCTATGGAACTACTCCAAGTTCAGATTACCATGGGTAAGACCCCCCCCTTCAAGTCATTAAGAGTTATAGGTCCCCCTCCATGAACTAAGATGCTCATGCGGCTTATTTGGCTTTACTTGAGTCAATCAAAATACAAACTAATGCTCTTGTCATGGGTTTTTTTTTTAACTATCTTACCATCAACTGTGAAACCTATACAAGCCCCAACTTACTTGCACAAAAGTTCCTTGACTTTGTTAACTCAAATGCCCTGGAACAAACCGCACAAAATCCTACAAGGGGCTCAAATGTACTTGACGTGGTTCTCTCTAACATGAGAGACCATTGTGTTACCATAAGTGTAGGACCCTCATAAGTAAAATCTGATCATAAGTAACTCCAGAACCCATCAGAGGTGAAGTCAGATTTAAAAACTTCATCAAAGCCAACTACACCTGCTTAGGGGGTGGCATAAATGGTTTCCAAGCCCTGGTCCCCACAGATGGTCTTGGCAACTATACTAAAGTATACTCTGATGTCCTGTACCAACACTTAATCAAATGTATACACTTGGCTGTGCCGGACAGGACCAAAGTAAGAGTCTCAAGAAAAAACAAGCCACTCTGGTGGACATCTCACATAAATAAACTATACAACAAGTGTAAGAAGCTGTTGTTTAAGAATACCAAAGGCAGGTCCCAGCACTGGAAAAGCACCCTCCTAAGCCTAAATAAACAAATAAGATAACTTGTAAAATCCTCTAAGGTCAACTTCGAGAAAAATTTAGCAAACACAGCTAAGGATATCTATAAGGCTCTCTTCAGCTACATCCATTGTCTAAAGGTAGGACCCACACGTGTGCTGAACTAGTGACAAATGACATCACACACAATGATCCTGCAGAAATTGCTAACCTACTAGTGGACAGGTTTGGTGAAAATTTCTCCCCTTTATCCCCTCCAAACATATTACAAACTTAACTCCCTCTCCATATTAGATCCAAACTTTCCTTTCCCTGTTTTAAAAAGGAGCTTAAATCCCACCTACTAAACTTGAAATTATGCCGTTGCCTTGACCACATGTAGTCTTAGTCTGTCCTACTGTATAACCTGTTGCATCTCCTAACTTTCTTTCTCTGTTAGTAACCTTCTTAAACTAACCTCCTAAACTCCCAGCTCTACTACTATAGCCCCCTCCTTTCTCCACACTATTTAACTCCCCCCACTTCCTATCAATGTCTATACATTGTCCTTCTTTTGAACAACGATTATCTCTTTGTTTTTACTCTCATATGTCGTAATTTTTTAGACCACTGCTATCAGTGCAACCCATAATGTTCATCATTTTTTCTTTTGTTTTTCTCTTTATAATTAATTTTGTATTGGTATTGTTGTTTTTAATATTTTTTGTCCTGTATGTTAATCTTTGCTTATGTTTGCTGGAGCTCTTTCCCTTTGGGTCTCCACTGAAAATGGGTTGCTTACTATCAATGCAATGCAAATAGTTAATAACCTTTTCTTTTTTACAATTATTTTGTATTGTGGTTGTTATTTAATATTTGTATATTGTCACTTTATCTTTACTTATGTTTGCTGGGCTTTTCCCCTGGGGTCTCCACTGAAATGGGTTTGTTTGCAAACTCAGTTGGATTACCCGGTCAACAAATGTAAAATAAATAAATACCTTCAACAGCTCCCCCACCCTATATATCTAAAGAACAGGTCATCAAAGCTCCATCTAAGGGAAAAACACAGCCTCTATGGGTCTTGATGGCATCCCATGCTACATTCTAAACAAACTAAAACAGGATCTAGCAAACCCCTTAGACACCCTAGTTAACGACAGACTGAAACCAATTCAAATAAAAAAGTAAAGTCTAGGACACAACTGTAGATGCAAATCTTCTTTATATTCTCATATTATTCTCTATATTATCTATATAATAATATATATATATATATATATATATATATATATATATATAATAATATATATATAATATATAATTCTCTATATTATCCTTTTAGTGGATAGACATATCGAAGATATAGTTAATAAAACCCCACACTTAATCAAGGATTCGTGGGAATTTTTAAGTAAAATGACCCAGCAGCTTTGGAGCGCAGATTGTATTTTCCTTACAACTGATGTGAAGGATCTCTTCAGTTGTATTCCTAGAAGGGAGGGATACGATTATTTTAGTGAATGTCTATTCAAACATTGTACTTTACCTAGGGATAGAATTCTTTTGGTGTTAGAACTTATGGAGGTCATTCTGGATTCCAATTACATCCATTTCCAAGGAGAGTATTACCAACAGATTAGCGGAATAGCTATGGGAGCAACATGTGCTCCAACATATGCTAATTTGGTATTACTTGAATGGGAAAATAGGTTATTTTTCCCTCTGCTTTTTACAACCACATTAAGTTGTATTTGAGATTTTTGGATGACATTTTTGTGCTATGGAACGGGACTAAAGAAGAAATGCACAAATTTATGGAATATTTGGATTCATGCACTCATTTTCTTTCTTTCACACACACATATAACAAATATTATATTATTTATTTGGATGTTACCATTTCTAAGACGATCACTGGTTTCAAATCAAACATCTACAGGAAAGCTACTTGGTGCAATAGTTATTTACACTTCACTAATCACCATCCGATTGCAAAAAAGAAAAGCTTAATTAAGGGCCAAGCAGTTAGGATAGCCAGGATGACCTCCAACTACAATGACTTAGAACAAGAAATGGTTTTCCTAGGTAAATGTTTTAGTGAGAGAGAATACCCTATCGAAATGGTTACTGAAATTCTAAATGAGGTTATGAATGAATGGGGTGTAAAATATAAGGCCCTTTTATGTCACCCCCTTCAGAACACAAAAGTGGTTTCGGATGACAGAAGAAAATACAATACAGCATGTATTATTCAATACAGTATGTTTTCGGAGGTATTTTCACACATAATCAGAACTAACTGGAATTTAATGAAAACAAACAAGGAGGTACATCAGTTAGTGGGTACACAACCCATTTTCACATATAAGGTGGGAATGAATTTCAAGAGGACCTTCGAACATGGAAAAAGGGAATCTTTACAATACAAGGCAACCACTCCTTGTGGAGCGTGCAGTGTTTGTACCTATATATGGGGAGAGGCAAGTGTAAAATTAAACAACGGCCTGAATAGTATAGTAAGATTTATCAAAGGGAATTGTAAGTCCAAAATGTTAGTTTATATGGCTATATGCACTGCATGCAGTGCATACTATATAGGAAAAATTGAAAGGACATTCAAGGACCATATCTATGAACATTTATACGACATTAGGACCCACAAGGAAACAAATGCTTTGTTCAAACACAGTGTATCTTGTTCTTTGTTTGTAGGATTTAAATTTGGTATAATTGATTCTGTCACAAAGGATTCTTTGAGGGGAGGGGGTGATATGAAAAATGCTTTATTATACAGGGAACTGTTATGGCAGCTCAGGTTCAAATCTAATTCCCCACCAGGTCTTAATGACTATATTAGTATAAAATCTGTATTACATAAAAAAGCTGAAAGTGTGTAATCAGTTTGAGTTATATTTAAAAATGATTTTATAATTTAGAGATTGTACAAACAGGTTTAAATGTATCCACTTAAACTACAAATACGTTTTATAGTTTTTTATATGACATAGTAAAACAGGAAAGTTAATAGTGAACAGGTGTATCACATTAAATTTTAATTAAGTGTATTTGTTGATTGAGACGATGTATAAAAGTTGTTATTGGTACCAGTGCTTTTATCTGATGAAGTCTAGTCATTAGACGAAAGCGCTCATCTGTTGAACTTTGTGAGAACATAAAGAAGATTTGCATCTACGGTTGTGTCCTGGACTTTACTTTTTTATTTGAATTGGTTTTGGTTTCTTACTTTGTATTCAGTTGTTTTAACCAAAGACTGAAAACAGGATTTTTCCCCAGCTGAATAGAAAACTGTGACTGTTATCCCCCTCCACAAGGGTGGCTTAATAACAGATCTGGGGAATTAAAGACCCATAAGCCTGACTAGCCTTATCCGCAAGGCCACTGAACATATCATCATGGACCTCATAAATAAAGATATAGGTGACCTCAAAACCCTTGATCCAACCCAGATTGGCTTTGCAAAGGGACGATCATGCCTGTTAAACATGGCAGACTTCTTTGAAAATGTGACCAGGGCTGTAGATGAGGGCAGATCTCTGCACACAGCATATATGGACTTGGCATAGGTCTTTGACACAATCCCCCATTTAGGCATTACTGACAAACTTACTCACCTAAATCTCAACCCCTTTGTTGTTAGGTGGGTCGCAAACTGGCTCACTAACAGTACACATGCTCTCAAAGTGAGTGACTACACCTCAACCACCAGACCTGTCACCAGTGGGGTTCCACAAGGGTCAGTATTGGGCCTCCTTTGGGTTGGTATTTACTTCTCGGAAGTTCAGGCCAAAAGAAAGGGGCTGTGTCTGACCAAGTTTGCTGACGACTGCAAACTTGGCACGATCGTTGACTCCCCAAATTATGTCAGTGTACAAATGCTGTAGTGAGGGATTTGGGCTCACAAGTAGATTGTGACCTAAACATTGATCAACATGTGTCCACTGTAGTAAGAAAGACATTCTACAGTGCACATTTTATTAGCAAAGGCATAGCCTCAAAAGCAAAAGAGGTTATAACCCCCCCCATACTCATCCCTTTTCAGGCCCATAATTGAGTTGGTATGTACCATATCGTACCAGGCACCTGCAGCAACTGGAGAGACTAAGAGACGTTTAACTAATATCCAGGGTCTTCAACACATGCCTTACACAGACAGACTGAAGTTTTCTGCGCTGTACTCAGTAGCATACAAGCTGCTTAGGTGAGACTTGTGTCTGGTTTACAGAACAATCTCTAACCCCAACCTGATAAAGTTGCTGCACATCCCCAAGTCAAATGGGACTAGAATTACCCACTCCAGTGACCTCAATCTGGCCTACAGTTTAAATAGGACATACTGGAGAGACAAATTTATCTCACAGAGATTACTACTTCTCTGGAATAGGTTACCAATTCATGTTAAGCAGAGCACCTCTGTGACTCTGTTCAAAAAGAGCCCAGATGAATGGATGGAAAACTGCAAATTCTTGCCGGGAATAGCTGCCACATCACTCCTGGACATGGGCAGTCATTACTAATAATAATCTTAGGCATTGACTAGACTTTTTCTTTTGAAATGTAATAGGTGTAATAGACTACGCTTAAAACGATTGTCGGGTCAATAGCCTAGTAACCTCCTACGAACTAGGGACCTATATTTCATTAACACTGTTTGTCTATATATACACAGCTCTGAATAAAGGTCTGTTTTGGATCACTATACCTTTCCTGTTAACAAGTACAAATAAAAAAAAACTACTTAGAAGAGACAGTATACTAACTAGAACGTCTGTTAAACTTTAATCTTAGGTTTTTAGTGGGGGGGAGTCAAGGTTCTGACATATATTATGTAACAGGCAGTGTCACCTACACCTCATAAGTGAAGTAGCGAAGAAGCCAAGTAAAAATGAACCCTCACATCAATAAATGGTCATTTTACCGTCATAGCTGTATAACTGCCACTCTGTTGTGTTTATCTACAATACATTCTGGGGCCCAGAGAAGTAATTAAAGTGCCACATCTGGCACAAAAATGCAAAGGTCAAAGTAGCATAAGGAAGTGCAAATGAAATAAATAGCCAATGACAAGTAGTGTATGTTTGTGTGAACGGGCTGGCGAGATAGTACACATGGTGATGAAGTAATTCATAGAAGTGCTGATAAGTCTTCAGGTGAAAGAAATGGCTGCAAAATTTTCTGAAATTCTTCCATACAGTACACTGAGTGATAAGCATGGCAAACAGATACCAAAATACTTCAAAGGCCTGTTTAGGAAAAGGATGTAAATATGTTTTCCAAAAGATATGGATTTCCAAATAGGTAGGTTGGCGTCTTTTATTTATTTGGTTGCTTATTTATTTTAAAGTGGTAAGTGGATTCAACCATAAAGGCCCCTTTTCAGTTACAGCCCATTTCTTGTAATTAGAGGACCTACCTTATTAATGCCTGCTGGCAGGCAGCTAATTAAGTTTCTAGGCAAATACTAGGCTGTCACTGTGCAGACTATTACAAGCCGAGCCAATAACCAAAGGTCAAAATCAAACTTTGTACCCTTTATCTCTGAGATAAAGACCTTACCCGTTATGCCATTATGTCAATCCCTCCCTCTTACATCCTGACTGTGGGCAGGCTGATCACAACTGTCTACAGCTCTGAGTGAGAAGGAATATTAAATGTGAGATAATCGTTTCAAATCAACCAAGAAAAGCAGGTTTTTGTACGTGTTCAGGTGAAGCATTCTTCTCACATTTAACCTGCTTAAATGTGGCACTGAAAGCTGTAAAATCAGTTATAGTGAGACAAATATCTGATGTGTCATCCTGTCAAACAATACTGGCTTGAATGAGACAAGGCAGGCCACACAGCTAGTACTACAGATGTGATTTGACCACCACACTGCCATCAGTAATGTCAGTGACAATGAGTTATACCACAGTGTCACCAATGTCAGTGAGTTACACCACAGCACCACCAATAATGTCAGTGACAATGAGTTACACCACAGTCCCACCAATGTCAGTGACAATGATTTACACTACAGTGCCACCAATGTCAGTGACAGTGAGTTACACCACAGTGTCACCAATGTCAGTGACAATGAGTTATACCACAGTGCCACCAATGTCAGTGACAATGAGTTACACTACAGTGCCACCAATGTCAGTGACAGTGAGTTATACCACAGTGTCACCAATGTCAGTGACAGTGAGTTACACCACAGTCCCACCAATGTCAGTGACAATGATTTACACTACAGTGCCACCAATGTCAGTGACAGTGAGTTACACCACAGTGTCACCAATGTCAGTGACAATGAGTTACACTACAGTGCCACCAATGTCAGTGACAGTGAGTTACACCACAGCACCACCAATAATGTCAGTGACAATGAGTTACACTACAGTGCCACCAATGTCAGTGACAATGAGTTACACTACAGTGCCACTAATGTCAGTGACAGTGAGTTAAACCACAGTGCCACCAATGTCAGTGACAATGAGTTACACCACAGTCTCACCAATAATGTCAGTGACAATGAGCTACACTACAGTGCCACCAATGTCAGTGACAGTGAGTTACACCACACTGCCACCAATGTCAGTCACAATGAGTTACACCACAGTGCCACCAATAATGTCAGTGACAATGAGTTACACCACAGTGCCACCAATGTCAGTGGCAATGAGTTACACCACAGTGCCACCAATAATGTCAGTGACAGTGCGTTACACAACAGTGACAACAATGTCAGTGACAATGAGTTACACCACAGTGCCACCAATGTCAGTGACAGTGAGTTACGCCACACTGCCACCAATAATGTCAGTGATGATGAGTTACACCACACTGCCACCAATGTCAGTGACTGTCAGGTTACACTAGAGTGCCACCAATAATGTCAGTGACAGTGAGTTACACCACAGTCCCACCAATGTCAGTGACAGTGAGTTACACCACAGTATAACCAATGTCAGTGACAGTGAGTTACACCACAGTCCCACCAGTGACAGTGAGTTACACCACAGTGCCACCAATAATGTCAGTAATGTGTTACACCACAGTGCCACTAATGTTACTGACAATGAGTTACACCACAGTGCCAAAAATAATCTCAGTGACAATGAGATATACCACAGTGGCACCAATGTCAGTGACAGTGAGTTACACCACAGTGCCACCAATAATGTTAGTGACAGTAAGTTACACCACACTGCCACCAATAATGTCAGTGACAGTGAGTTACACCACAGTGTCACCAATAATGTTAGTGACAGTAAGTTACACCACACTGCCACCAATAATGTCAGTGACAGTGAGTTACACCACAGTGCCACCAATAATGTCAGTGAAAATGAGTTACACCACAGTGCCACCAATAATGTCAGTGACAATGAGTTAAATTTACAATAAGCAATCAGGATAGAGTTTGATGTGAGGTGGGCAACTCAACCTTGGTGTTCTGGTGAAAAATGTTTAAAACCTGATGTCCTAAATCTGTTCTGCAGTTAAATGTCTAAAACATTAATAACTAGTAGATGATTAACTTTAAGACTCCCCAAAAGATCAATCTATCTGCTGCTGTTAAAAGAGAATGATTGTTGCTTAAGTTCAGACACTAGGGCTAAGATGAGTAAAATGGATGGGGGCACTTCTGAAGACCACTGCTGTTCAGCTGTGTAATGCAACAGAGAAGAAAGTGGACAGATTGATGGTTTGGAACCCAAGGTACGCGATGAACCTGCTACCATTAGGAAGGACAATGCTGGCTTCCTATGCACCAGGTTTAGAAACCTGTATGGCAAAGACCACGTTCATAGAATCAGCAATGAACCCACAGGTGAACCTGATTCAGGATCATGGTGCAGTTTGCAGACATTATCACATGCTTGCATCAGAGGTGTTGGAAGTGGTCTTGGACTTACAATAAAGGCACCACAGGAACAACCTTTATCTGGTAGCATTAAAAGAGAAGATTGAGTGGAAAAATACAAGTTTTTGGACAAGCATTTTCCCCAAAATGTGAATAACCAGTCCTTATATGCCATTAATAATGAGAAAGCCCACAGATAACTGAAATGAATAAACCCTAAGGAAGACCTGCCAAGATTAATTACTGGGGGTCTTGAACTACAATTTAAAGAACTGTTGCTTTGTGCAACCAAGGAGGGGGTAACCCTTCCTCTGAGCTGGTTATCATTTAAGTTGAATCAGGATTTTGCTAGTGAAAATGTACTAGAATGCAACATTCAGGTTCTGTGAGGTGCTTCAGCTATGATGGAAAAAGTGCAGTTTCTGCTGGCAAATCTGACGTGTCAAATGACGGTAGTTTAGCTTATATGCCCAGCCATCCAAAATCTCTTTTCAGCATGAAAAAGGTTGAAGAAGATAACAAACCAGGGCAAATTTGCAGTAGTCCCCCTTGACTTTCTGTACTCCCCAACCAAAGAATCCTACAAGTGCAAACAGCAATATGGAAGAGCAAGGGGACAATAAAGTCCTGCCGATGAAACCTCCATTCCAGCAACTATTTAAAAAAAAGAAATGGATATTCCTATAAGGATGAATGGTCTATGGCACCTGCCATGCAACAGCTGATATGTCCATGGCACCTGCCATGCAACAGCTGATATGTCCATGGCACCTGCCATGCAACAGCTGATATGTCCATGGCACCTGCCATGCAACAGCTGATATGTCCATGGCACCTGCCATGCAACAGCTATGTCCATGGCACCTTCCGTGCAACAGCTGATATGTCCATGGCACCTGCCATGCAACAGCTCATATGTCCATGGTACCTGCCATGCAACAGCTCATATGTCCATGGGACCTGACATGCAACAGCTCATATGTCCATGGCACCTGCCATGCAACAGCTGATATGTCCATGGCACCTGCCATGCAACAGCTATGTCCATGGCACCTGCCATGCAACAGCTGATATGTCCATGGCACCTGCCATGCAACAGCTGAAATATTTTAAGTTAAATAGATGGAACAGTTTTTTTATCTTCACTGTTCCACAAAGAAACAGTCTAAAGGGACAAAACTGAAAACTTCAGAGGTACACTATTATTTAGTGTGTGAGCTGGTTGACCACCACCGTCTGTATGTTCTATGTGATACATAATATGTTTGCCTAGCTCCATTATGGTAGTTCAAGTGAATCAAGTCTGTTGTGACAGTGCCAACAAAAACTTGGTACGTGCAACTGGCATATCTTTAACCACTATGTATTTACAAATCATGATAACAGAGTGTGTCTAATATTATGTTCAAGTAGTGTATCATATCAATACTGAAAGTGTTTATGGCTTTATGTTGTTCTGTTAAGGTTCAGGGATTAAACTCCCCTCGATAAAGATCATTAATAAAGGAATGGCTGGCACAGAGGGTTAAGGCTGTGAGCTTTAGTTCTGTGATACAGGGTTTGATTCCCTGAGACTTCATTTCCCTACTGTGGGACCTTGAGCAAGTCACTTAACAAGACACTGCTCCTGGGTTGCCCCTGAAAAGGCAGTGTGTATCCTGTGGAACTACTTCAGTAACAAGCAGGTACTATTATTATCTCCATTATTATTATTATTTCTTATTATATGTAAACTAGATATCAATAATAGTTTTATCCAGGAGTGTAAGGTGGTCAGATGATTCAAGTGTCTGCTTAATGGCATGTTGCATGGAGAAAGGCTATTTAGCCCTAACAAGAGTCTTAAGGCAGTGGTTTGGATTTTGGTTATAGTCAGCTTGGGGGTAGAAAGTGGCCAGACAAATGGCAATGGAGAAAACAGATTGATCTTATGACTATTTAACTTGCCAAAAGCGAATATACTTTTGGGTAATGTATATGACCTCCAACAGAGATGCACAATAAATTATTTTATGGACTTGTTCAGAAAGGTGGAAATGCTACAGGAGGGCTTCATGCTGTCTATCAAAGTTGGAGATTATAATGTAGTTATGCATTCAATGGGAGAGGAAGAATCATTACATCATGTGTCCAAATATTTTGGTGGGTAGATAGAAAGGAGGGTGCACTCTGCAGTTCTGATTTTTTTATGGAATGGAGCTCCATGTCTTATGGTTATGATACGTAAAAGCTATGTTACTGGAGAGGGAAAAGGAGGCCCATGCAGGGCTGGACCCAGCACAAGGTGCCCTGGGCAGCTGTCTAGAGCCTGGTGCTGGCTTGGGTCCCAGACAATATTAATTAAATTTAAAAATGTCTGACTGCTTGATAGTCTAAATTAATTTAGTTTTAAAAAAGTCTGAGGTGGACTGGGCTCTTAAAAATATGCTCATCTGAGTTCCTGCTTTAACAGTTCCAGTCTCACTGGCTTTGCATCGGAGCCCAGCTCCTCTTCCATTGATAAAGTCCTTGAGCCAATTAGATGCAATGCAGAGTAAATGTGTGCTTGATTCTGAGCTTTGCAGTGTTGTCACAAATTGGGGCAGCAATACATCATCTGGGTTTGTGTCTTTTGTTTTGCAGTTGCAGTTTATTTATGGTAACAGTCCATTTGCAGCAGTAATGAGTCTTCTTTATGGGCATGGGCTATAAGCAACAAGCATCCAGGTTTATTTATAGAAAGAGAGGTGTGTGTGTGTGTGTGTGCGTGCGTGTGCGTGTGTGTGTGTGTGTGTGTGTGTGTGTGTGTGTGTGTGTGTGTGTGTGTGTGTGTGTGTGTGTGTGTGTGTGTGTGTGTGTGTGTGTGTGTGTGTGTGTGTGTGTGTGTGTGTGTGTGTGTGTGTGTGTGTGTGTGTGTGTGTGTGTGTGTGTGTGTGTGTGTGTGCGTGCGTGTGCGTGTGTGAAGCCCCAGATGGGCGGGTTCTCTATTTAACAGACTTGTATTGAGTCAAACACTGTAGGTACAGGAGGAAAGACACTTAATCCTCCACATCAACTGCTAGACCTCCATTAACTTGGCAAATCACTGAGGACCATAGCTCAACCTTGCATCTCCAAAATGTGGAATAGTACCTCTCATAATGTGGGGCATAGGGGCAATATGTGGAACACTTATTAACAACTTCAAAAGGAAGTTCATAGATGGTAGTCACTTTATACTTACAAAAAGTTATTTTCATGAATTAATATGATTTCATATCACTTATCATGGATATCAGTTAAAACATTTCCTAGCACTGAATGTATAACAGGCCTAAATGTGGAACTACAAGGAATATGGACCTTTAAAGAATCAAAATGAGGATCGTGTGTCTACTGTTGTAAGAAAGTCCTTCTATACTGTACAGATTATAAACAAAGGGATTATGTCCAGATGTACTGATGTCATTGTCCTTACAAACAAATGGATTGTGTCCAGATGTAGTGATGTCATTGTCAGGGTTTGTGTCTAGATGTAGTGATGTCATTGTCAGGGATTGTGTCCAGATGTAGTGATGTCATTGTCAGGGATTGTGTTTAGATGTAGTGATGTCATTGTCAGGGATTGTGTCCAGATGTAGTGATGCCATTGTCCTTACAAACAAAAGGATTGTGTCTAGATGTAGTGATGTCATTGTCCTTACAAACAAAGGGATTGTGTCCAGATGTAGTGATGTCATTGTCAGGGATTGTGTGTAGATGTAGTGATGTCATTGTCCTTACAAACAAAGGGATTGTGTCTAGATGTAGTGATGTCATTGTCCTTACAAACAAAGGGATTGTGTCTAGATGTAGTGATGTCATTGTCCTTACAAAGGGAATGTGTCTAGATGTAGTGATGTCATTGTCCTTACAAACAAAGGGATTGTGTCCAGATGTGGTGATGTCATTGTCAGGGGTTGCGTCTAGATGTAGTGATGTCATTGTCAGGGATTGTGTCCAGATGTAGTGATGTCATTGTCAGGGATTGTATTTAGATGTAGTGATGTCACTGTCAGGGATTGTATCTAGATGTAGTGATGTTATTGTCCTTACAAACAAAGGGATTGTGTCTGGATGTAGTGATGTCATTGTCAGGGATTGTGTCTAGATGTAGTGATGTCATTGTCCTTACAAACAAAGGGATTGTGTCTAGATGTAGTGATGTCATTGTCAGGGATTGTTTCCAGATGTAGTGATGTCATTGTCCTTACAAACAAAGGGATTGCGTCTAGATGTAGTGATGTCATTGTCAGGGATTGTGTCTAGATGTAGTGATGTCATTGTCAGAGATTGTTTCCAGATGTAGTGATGTCATTGTCCTTACAAACAAAGGGATTGCGTCTAGATGTAGTGATGTCATTATCAGGGATTGTGTCCAGCTGTAGTGATGGTCATTGTCAGGGATTGTGGATTGTGTCTAGATGTATTGATGTCATTGTCAGGCATTGTGTCTAGATGTAGTGATGTCATTGTCCTTACAAGCAACGGGATTGTGTCTAGATGCAGTGATGTCATTGTCAGGGATTGTGTCCAGATGTAGTGATGTCATTGTCCTTACAAACAAAGGGATTGTGTCTAGATGTAGTGATGTCATTGTCAGGGATTGTGTCCAGCTGTAGTGATGTCATTGTCAGGGATTGTGGATTGTGTCTAGATGTATTGATGTCATTGTCAGGCATTGTGTCTAGATGTAGTGATGTCATTGTCCTTACAAGCAATGGGATTGTGTCTAGATGTAGTGATGTCATTGTCAGGGATTGTGTCCAGATGTAGTGATGTCATTGTCCTTACAAACAAAGGGATTGTGTCTAGATGTAGTGATGTCATTGTCAGGGATTGTGTCCAGTTGTAGTGATGTCATTGTCTGGGATTGTGGATTGTGTCTAGATGTATTGATGTCATTGTCGGGCATTGTGTCTAGATGTAGTGATGTCATTGTCCTTACAAGCAATGGGATTGTGTCTAGATGTAGTGATGTCATTGTCAGGGATTGTGTCTAGATGTAGTGATATCATTGTCCTTACAAACAAAGGGATTGTGTCTAGATGTAGTGATGTCATTGTCCTTACAAACAAAGGGATTGTGTCTAGATGTAGTGATGTCATTGACAGGGATTGTGTCCAGATGTAGTGATGTCATTGTCAGGGATTGTGTCCAGATGTAGTGATGTCATTGTCAGGGATTGTGTATAGATGTAGTGATGTCACTGTCAGGGATTGTGTCCAGATGTAGTGATGTCATTGTCAGGGACTGTGTCCAGATCTCGGGATGTCACTGTCAGGGATTGTGTCCAGATGTAGTGATGTCATTGTCAGGGATTGTGTCTAGATGTAGTGATGTCATTGTCTGGGATTGTGTCCCGATGTAGTGATGTCATTGTCAGGGATTGTGTCCAGATGTAATGATGTCATTGTCCTCCTTTATTCAGCCCTCATTTGTCCAGTCAATTAATATAATGCCCCCTTTGGCATGTATCTGTCCAGATACATGCAACAACTGAAACACCCAGAGAGATACCTTACTAAAAGCATACAAGGTCTACACAACATATCATACATGGACCAACTCAGCCATGTCACTATACTCAAGAGTTGACCTGTGTCTGGCATACAAGGAATCCTCCGACCCATTCCTGATGGATTTACTGCACATCAGCAAGTCAAATGGCATCAGAAATGCTTGGTATAGGGATCTAAACCACTTCTGTAACATCAGAATAACAGTTTGGAGGAATATGTAGAGTTTGCAGAGGATATTGCTGTAATGGAACAGACTCCCCATCCACATAAAACAAAGTTCATCCCTGTCCATATTCAAATGCAACTTAGATCTATATATGTGAAACAGAAAATTTACCCCAGTACTGCCCCGTCCCACTAATGGACACAGGCAGCTCCTAAATCCTTTATCCCATGCATGGGTTGCCTCAAATTATCTATGGTATGATCTCACTTATTTTCATTAGGAGTAATATATATTATTGACAATGGGATGGGTAAGGCCAATCTATAACCAAATGGGATAAGTTATTTTGAGCACAAAACAGGGAAATTGGCCAGGCTTAAAGTGGCTCACAAGGGCAGCTACCTAGTACTTATCTATAAACACTTCCTTTAATGAGATGCACTTGAGAAATATGCTGAGGACCACAGTCATTCAATGTCAGTCATTAGAGTTTCACTGTAGTTGCCAAAATACATGTTGAGATAAAACCTGTTGTGTTAACTTTTTAAGTGATTTACAGTAATCTGCTTTTATCTGTCTCCAGGTTTGCAGAACAACTCTGATTTTGCCTCATATTTAAGACCTGTTCTTGAGCAAGTCACTTAACTAGAAATTGCTTTTGTGTCAAATGAAAATATGAGTTAGGCTCCTAACTGGTCACCTGGACTGCGAGGCTAATAACTTCCCGTGAACCAGAGCAGCAATTGCAGTAAACAAGAGCAGCAGCATATGAGCCATGGTCTTTGGATGTAGGCCTTGTTCTGTTGAATGTTGATAGCACCTCACCATTTAGCTGAGAATAAACTGGACAGCACAAAGTCTGAATTTAAAATTTTAGCTATGAAAACATTTTTAAATTTGCTTGCCTTTTTTTTTTTTGCAAGCACACAGGTCTGAAATGTACTGTTTAGGCTATATGGCTCTTATGAATTTGGAGGTGTATGCTGCAACAACACAGCATTAACTATTCAAGTAGGTCAGACCTGCACTGAGAGATGTCATATGGGATAGGTATTCTTATAGGTTCATAGGTGTTTACTAGGCTAACCACCACCAGGACCTTTTTAAGCTTAGCTGTGTACCCCAAATCTCTGACAAGTTTTAGTACCTTTGATAAGTATAAGCAGGGGCTTGGGAGATGAAACATCTACAAGCAGGGGCCTAAGAGATGAGCCATTTACAGACTGCCTGTGCCCATTAGAGACATAGGTGACAAACCAGGGATGAATTTCCTGTTCCCATCCAATTGTTCAAGTTATACTTGAATTGGGTTAGGAGGAACTCTCCTTCACATGGATGGGGATCCTGTTCGAGAGAAGGGGTAATCTCTGAGATAAATATCTGTCTCTCCAGCAAATCCTATTTGTATCACAGCAAGATTTAAGTCTTTAGAACAGGTAATTCTTGTGTTCTTTGTTTTGTGGATTGCAGGAGGTCCATCAGAGAGGGGTCTGGCAATGCCCTGTATGCCAGGCACAGATCTCCCGTCAACAGCCTGTCGGAGACATAATAAGGGGATAGGGCTTTGAGGTTGTCTGCACAGGACATTTTACTGGCACTGTGTATTCTTTTAGTGAGGAATCTCTGTGAACATCCCAATTCTTGGATATGCCTTGTTAGGTACACACCAAAGAGGGCACTGTACTCAATGACAGGTCTGATGAATGATGTATATGGTGGAACAATGACTTCCTTAAACCTAGATGCCATAACTTTGTTTATAAGTTTCACAACATAGAATGATTCCCCACTACTGGTAGACACATGATAGTCAAAAGCTAGATTACTCTCTCTGTGTCCCCAAGTCCCTGAGTACTGGGTCAGCGGTTGGGGGGGGTGGGTGTTATCAATATGATAGCTACCAGGGGTGGATGACTTCCTGAAGGATACTATTATGCATTTCTTGCCATTAAGTTTTTGTCCATGGCTCTGACACCAGTTATTTGTCTGTGTCAGCCCTTCATGGAGAACATTTGTTTCAGCGGGGGATCCTAAGACTGCTTCTAATTTGTAATCATCTTCAAATTTGGTCAGCCAGAGGCCATTGACATTGGCCTTGACTTCAGAGAAGTAAATGCCAAAAAGAAACAGTCCCAGGACTGATCACACTGGGATTCCATCTGTAACTGGCCTCTTGGAAGAGGTGGACTCACCAATTCTAACTGCCTGGGTCTTGTCTGTGAGCCAGCTGGCTAGCCACTGGGTAACATAAGGGTTTGAGTTTGTCAACAATACCTGAGTAGGGTATTGTGTCAAATTCCTTGGCCAGCTCAAGGTAGGCAGCATGAACCATTCTGCCCTCATCCATTGCTTTGGTGACACTCTCAAAGAAGTCCACCAGGTTGAGTAGGCATGACCTGCCGCTGACAAAACCAAACTGGGTTGGTTTGAGTTCCTGGAGGTTTCCTATGTCATTACTGATCATATCCGTGATGATTCTTGCATATGAGACTAGTGAGACTAATGGCTCTTGAGTTTCCAGGTCTCTAGATGGCCATCTTTTGCAGGGGGATGACTGTTGCTGTTTTTTTATTTGTGAGGCACAAATTCTGTTTGGAGGTTACAGTTAAAAGGCAATTCCAAAGAACCTGACAGGCCATGTTTCATGCAATTTAGAAGGCATATTGGGATATTGTCTGACCCACTGATGCAGTGTCCTTGGCCTTAGAGAGAGCATTAAGAACCTGTTCCCTAGTGACAGCTAGGGGAGTTATATTTGATGGTATTTCCTGAGAGAAAGTTGAGGGGGGGGGGGTAAAGCTGAAGATGAATTTTATGGTCAGTACATTTGCTATATCTTCTGGCTCAGTATAGGTGGCTCCATTTACAATGAACTCTGCACACAATTGTGTATTGCCTTTGAAGTAGCAGACACAGCTAAAAAATGCCTTGTGGTTGTCCTTGGCCTGGGAGGCCAAATTTACCTCAAATTTGGCTTTGGTAGACTTTCTTTGTCCTCTGAGTTGTTTGCTGCATTTGATGAGAGTGCTTTTATCCTGCCGGGTGCTGCACCTCTTAATTTTTGCCATGATTTTCTTCCTCCTGTTATACAGCCTATTGATGCTGTGATTCCACCAGGATGGCTTGCTTTTTGGGTTAGTTCTGTACTTCTTCTTGCCTCTATGCAGCTACTAACTTGCATGTATAGGGTTCCTGTAAACAGTTCTGTGTAGGCAGCAGTGTTCTCAGGGTTTATGGGGGCTTGAAATTTTACCAGTTCCTGCCACATAACGCAAGCACTCAGGTCTCTCAACAGCAGGTACAAGTACGACTCAGTCATTGTCCACGCTGGTGTCAACGACCTGAGACGTACCTCCTTGGACTACATGAAAAGGGACGTCGAGGAGCTCTCTGATTATGTAGCCCAGGCAGGTATGACCCTGGCCTTGAGCAGTATCCTACCTTCACCTAGAATGATGCCACAATACAGTGATAAGATGATCAGCTTTAATAATTGGCTTAAATTCTGGTGTCATTCAAAGGGGATCCAATGTCTGTCTGCCTGGGATGACATGCTGGACAAGCCACGCTGCTTCACAAGGACGGCTTGCACCTGTCACCCCTGGGCTTCCGGATATTGGCAAAGGCTCTGCCACCCCCATAGTGCCTTTTAGGCAAGGCTCAAATTCTAAACCTACCACCCTAGAACACCAAAAAGGAAAAAACTAAGGGTAATGCTGCTCAATGCCAGAAGTCTCAATCTCAAGATGCACGCACTCGAGGCCCTTCTCAATATGGAGAACATCATGTCTGTGCTGTGACAGAAACCTGGTTCAAGGCTCCTGAGAGCACCCAGCACTAACAGGTTTCACCTCATATCATAATGCCCGCCCCAAAACTGACAACACCAAGAAAGGAGGGGTGTCCATATTCATAAAGGACACCCACACCTCAAGGTTGGTGGCAACGCATGCATCTGAGACCATCCAGGTGCAATTAACCATAGGCAAGACTGCTCTGCAATTTGTAGCATGTTACAGGCCACCCTCTCAAACTCAGGACCCTCACATGGCCTTCCTGAAAACATTGGAGGGGATACATGTATCTCCAAACACGATCATACTAGGTGACTTCAACTACCCTAATATAGACTGGGAACACTACTCAAGCCCGAACACTCTAACCCAAAGATTCCTGGAGTTCATAAACTCAAATGCCATGGAACAACTAGTCACCATCCCCACAAGAGGTGAAAACATACTTGATCTCATCATCACGAACA
Source organism: Protopterus annectens (assembly GCF_019279795.1). NCBI lineage: Eukaryota > Metazoa > Chordata > Ceratodontiformes > Protopteridae > Protopterus > Protopterus annectens. The sequence continues at coordinate 404,101,043 of NC_056740.1, read as the reverse complement.
TGGGATCAAAATGTTCAACACCGGAAGTATACCCTCACTGTGAGATCAGATCATAAACTAATCTCGCAGGAAGTCCTCATCCCGCCACCACCTGAACCAAAAGACCACAGTGAAAAACTTCTCAAAAGCCGATTTCACACTTCTAAAAACTAGTGTGGTCTCCTTTAAGGCCCCCTGAGCCAGTGGTAAACATTACTCAAACCGCTGAATCACTTACAAATGCCTTCTACCAGCACCTACAGGACTGCATGGATCAGGCAATCCCAAACAAAACTAAGACTCTCTGTACCAAAGGCAAGCGTCCAGTCTGGTGGACCCCAGCCATAAACAAGCTCTACAACAAAAGGAGGAAGCTACTACAAGATAGAGCAAAATCCTTGAAAGGTAAGACACCTTTGATCATTATAAGTAAAAAACTAAGAGCTCTCATAAAATCATCCAAGGCAAATTTTGAGAGAAAAATCGCCAAGGACTCTAAAGACAATCATAAGGCCTTCTTTAGCTATGTTAGAAACCTAGGAGGAAACTCCCAGATATGCTCAGAATTAGTTCAAAATGATGTGAAAATTACTGAACCTACACACATTGCTAACATACTGGCTGACAGGTTCAGTGCAAACTTCTCCCCTCCCCCAAAAGGAGAGATATCTATTCCAGAGGATTGTAGCCCCCAAACATCTCCAACGCCCAGGTGAGAACTGCCCTCACTAAGGCAAAAACACAGCATCCATGGGACCGGATGGTGTCCCCGGCTGTGTCATGAACTCAACGAGGAATTAAACCCACAGTTAGGACAGCTGTTTAATCTTAGCCTCACCTCAGGATCGTGCCAAGGAGTGGCGACGCACTGTGGTCCCACTTCATAAGGGCGGTGCCTCCACAGACCCTGGAAATTACCGCCCATTAGCTTGACAAGCCTTATCTGCAAAGCCATGGAGAGGATCATAATGGAACTCATAAATAAAGACATAGGGAACTTGCAGACTTTGGATCCAACCCAGTTTGGCTTTGTCAAAGGCAGATCCTGCCTCTTAAACTTGGTTGACTTTTTCGAGACAGTCACCAAGGCCATTGATGAGGAAAGGCAGTCCATACAGCCTACCTCGACCTAGGCAAAGGCCTTGACACAATACCCCACTCAGGTATCATCGAAAAACTCATCAGCTTGAATGTAAACCCATACATCACAAGATGGGTTGCAAACTGGCTAAGCGACAGAACCCACAGGGTCAGAGTTGCTGGAGCCATGTCAGACTCAAAGCCTGTCACAAGTGGTGTCCCACAGGGCTCAGTCCTGGGTCCACTCTTGTTCGCATCTACTTTTCTGAAGTACAAGCAAACACAGGAGGGTTATGGCTGACAAAGTTTGCAGATGACTGCAAACTGGGCGCCATACTTCAAAACACATCTGACACAGATATCCTCCAGAAGGGCCTCACAGAAACGGATAACTGGTGCCAGAGCCATGGCCTGAAGTTAAACGCCAAAAAATGCATAGTCATACCCTTCGGGAAAAACAAGGTTACCCCTAGCTACCATATAGGTGACAATCCACTGAGCACAGAAAAAGTCATCAGGGATCTGGGGACCCAAGTTGACAGTAGTCTTTCGTTTGACACTCATGTTGCTAAAGTAGTTAGGAAAACCTTCTATATCGCCCAACCTGATCATGAAGGGATTCACATCTAGATCAAGGGAGAGGTCATCGTCCCCTGTACTCATCACTCATTAGACCTATGATTGAGTACAATGCCCCGTTCGAATGTATCTGACCAGACACCTGATGCAGCTTGAAAGGCCCCAAAAGTTCCTCACCAAAAGGATAAAGGGTCTCAAAATATGTCTTATGCTGCCCGACTGAAAGAACTCCAGCTTTATTCAGTCTCATACCGCTTGCTCAGAGGTGACCTGTGCCTGACATATAAGGCCATGTCAAACCCAGATTTGATGAATATGCTTCACCTCAAAATCTAGATCCCTCAGAACCACAAGGGCGGAGACTTAAACCTTGACACGGTTATAAATAGAACGTGCTGGAGGGACAGATTCATCACCCAGAGACTCCCTATGCTGTGGAACAAAATCCCGGTACATGTGAGGCAGAGCACCTCGCTGGCCTTGTTCAAGAGGAATCTTGACCAATGGATGGGCGATCGCAGATATACCCCAGGGATTACTTCAGTGTCACTGCTTGACAGAGGCACAGAAAAATGATAGGCATAGTTTTTATTCAAACTAAAGGGGTGGCGAAAGCCACATAACTATGGGCTAGGCTTATAAATGCCCTTGGGCAGATAGCCTAGTATGAACCTATGAACCTATGAACCTATGAACCTGAATATTACAGAATTGCTGGAGTTCCAGGTCTTATTTTATTTCAAAGGAGACCAGTCTGTGGTCTGAACTTGCCAGAGAAGCATTACACTAGGGGATGTCTAGCGCTGCCCAATATTAGTGTGGACCAGATCCAGTATGTTTTCACCCATGCTTGATGTACTGATAATCTGGTCCAAGGACTTCAGAGAAGTAAATGCCAAAAAGAAACAGTCCCAGGACTGATCCCACTGGGATTCCATCTGTGACTGGCCTCTTGGAAGAGGTGGACTCACCAATTCTAACTGCCTGGGTCTTGTCTGTGAGCCAGCTGGCTAGCCACTGGGTAACATAAGGGTTTCAGTTTGTCAACAATACCTGAGTAGGGTATTGTGTCAAATTCCTTGGCCAGCTCAAGGTAGGCAGCATGAACCATTTTGCCCTCATCCATTGCTTTGGTGACACTCTCAAAGAAGTCCACCAGGTTGAGTAGACATGACCTGCCGCTGACAAAACCAAACTGGGTTGGTTCGAGTTCCTGGAGGTTTCCTATGTCATTACTGATCATATCCGGGATGATTCTTGCATGTGAGACTAGTGAGACTAATGGCTCTTGAGTTTCCAAGTCTCTAGATGGCCATCTTTTGCAGAGGGATGACTGTTGCTGTTTTTTTATTTGTGAGGCACAAATTCTGTTTGGAGGTTACAGTTAAAAGGCAATTCCAAAGAACCTGACAGGCCATGTTTCATGCAATTTAGAAGGCATATTGGGATATTGTCTGGCCCACTGATGCAGTGTCCTTGGCCTTAGAGAGAGCATTAAGAACCTGTTCCCTAGTGATAGCTAGGGGAGTTATATTTGATGGTATTTCCTGAGAGAAAGTTGAGGGGGGGGGGTAAAGCTGAAGATGAATTTTATGGTCAGTACATTTGCTATATCTTCTGGCTCAGTATAGGTGGCTCCATTTACAATGAACTCTGCACACAATTGTGTATTGCCTTTGAAGTAGCAGACACAGCTAAAAAAATGCCTTGTGGTTGTCCTTGGCCTGGGAGGCCAAATTTACCTCAAATTTGGCTTTGGTAGACTTTCTTTGTCCTCTGAGTTGTTTGTTGCATTTGATAAGAGTGCTTTTATCCTGCCGGGTGCTGCACCTCTTAATTTTTAACATGATTTTCTTCCTCCTGTTATACAGCTTATTGATGCTGTGATTCCACCAGGATGGCTTGCTTTTTGGGTTAGTTCTGTACTTCTTCCTGGCGGGTAGAGCTGCCTCTATGCAGCTACTAACTTGCATGTATAGGGTTCCTGTAAACAGTTCTGTGTAGGCAGCAGTGTTCTCAGGGTTTATGGGGGCTTGAAATGTTACCAGTTCCTGAATATTACAGAGTTGCTGGAGTTCCAGGTCTTATTTTATTTCAAAGGAGACCAGTCTGTGGTCTGAACTTGCCAGAGAAGCATTACACTAGGGGATGTCTAGCGCTGCCCAATATTAGTGTGGACCAGATCCAGTATGTTTTCACCCATGCTTGATGTACTGATAATCTGGTCCAAGGACTTTGTGTTTACAAAATCCAGGAATCTCTGTGCCTGTATGTTCGATGTGTATGATTCCTTGTTAATAGTGGAGTAATTAAAGTCGCCCATGGATATAGTATTGGGTTAGATGGTGAGTGTTTCCAGTAAGTTTAAATACATGGTATGGGTTTCCTGGGTCATCAAGGGGGACTTACAGCTTGCAAAGAAGTAGTACTGGATTTTCCTATCATGATGTGAATGTGGACAAGTTTACGTACATTGTCCAGTCTGACCAGCGTGGAGGTGTATTTATTTTTTATGTAAACTGAAACACCTCCATCTTTTTTCCTTGTCTGTATAGTAGCTGGTCTGACAAAGAAGACATATGAAGATCAAAAATGAGGTGTATGTGTCCTGTAAGTGTGTAACCAACCCCCACCCCAGAAAAAGTATGTGGTATGGAATAGTATTTCTGATTTTTCTGTGACTTGTAGGTTGTTTAACAGGAGCTACTGCAGTATTTATATTGTCTTTAATTGTTTTACTTTATTCATTTAACTAAAGAATGAATTAAATTCATTACTAGGCCTGAATTGTGTAATAGTCTAAACATGTTGCATTTTAAGTTAATATTTTTGTAGCACCTTCTTTACAGCCTCCAACAACTGCAAAATGGCTGCCTTTTGTCAGGTGCTACAGTCTGCATTGTTTGGAGTGATGATCAGAACCATTTGATCTTCAGCATCTATCATGTAGTCATTGTTGCATTTTACTGTGATAAAGTCTTCTCTACAAGATCCTATTGCAAAGGATTCCTGCAGGTAATTATAAATGGTTACGGTAGAACTAAAGCTCTGACTTGTCAATGTGCTGCTTCCTGTAATAAGGGTGCAAGGTTCGAATATATCCGCCTTCATTCACCTACTGTGTGACTTTGACCAGGTCACTTAACCAGACAGTACCATGGAGTAATTGGGGAATTCTGGTCAGGTTCCTTAATGGTCTTCAGGACTGCGTACCTAGTAACTATGAACCTCTTGGCATCATTTGCCAGCAATTCCCTATTGCATAGTTGACCTAGTACAGGAAATGTATTGGCAATATCACTAGTGCACAAATTTGTAATGTAAAATAGGAAATTTGTTTTTCAAAAGTAGCAGGCACTGAATTTATAGATGAAGCAATGGAATGCAAAGTTGTTTGACAGCAGCAACATCTGTATTAGTAATAGTTCTCTTTAATGTGAAATTATTCAAATGACTTTTACTTTTGCAGCAATTGTGCATACTGACTTAGAATGTTATCATGTGGTTGATATTTCTTATGATCTCATAAATACTTTTCTGTTTAAACTGTGCTACACATGGCTGGATCTTATGGTGCAATGCTAAGTGATCTTTATCACTTAGCATCATCTTCATTCAAAGCTTCCAGTAAAGTACATGTAACTTACTCCATCGTAACAATAAGGGCTGTACACAGTGAGGTGTTTTCTGCTGATGAAAGTACCTTATGCTGTTATCATCTGGCCATTTTTAAACAGTCTTTAATAGAGCTTTACAGGATGTGTGTGTGTGTGTGTGTGTGCTCGTGCATGCGCATGTATGTGTGTGTGTGTGTGTGTGTGTGTCTGTGCATGTATGCATGTACGTGTGTGTGTGTGTGTGTGAGAGAGAGGGGGAAAGAGAGAGATAGAGAATTAAGGCAGAATAATTCTCACTACAGTGTATTTGTCTGAAAAATTGTTGAAATATGTAGCTTTGGACAAGCTTTTGTTAAACACATCTGAGAAGGATGCAGTCGATAAAATAGTTACAATTGTTGTGTTTGGGGGGTGTCTGTAGATAGAAATGCCTGACCCTACTTTGCTGGTAAACTTAAAATATCATTGGTCTTTGTAGGACTAGTGTGCATTTGTGTAAAGTAAATTGAAATACTTTACTGTGGCCACTTTTATCCCAACCATGAACATGATATACAATGCTTGATAAACTGGCCATAAGTGCTGAGTACTGATATAATGACAGCACTCTGAGTGGCCTTTTTGTAGCTGAAATTTTCTGAAATAGTTTTGTCATTATTGTTTCTTTGTTGCTTGCAGGAAAAAAATGTTCAAAACTACATAGTTAAAACACACTAACAACTTTCGCTGTATTAAACAAAAATATAATTGAAAACAATCAAGAAGGAGAATCAAAGAAAACATGCATTTATGTAGAGTGTTAAAAATGAGTGTGGAGGCCCATGGTTTGAAAACAGCCCAGGCTACACTTAATCTTCACTGGTCACGTGGATTTTCAATGAATGAGAGCTTCAAGAAGACATTAGTTTACTGTTGTTCATGCCAAGTCTGTTTTCAATGCGAAACCATTTTGTTTAATAAATGACCATCAGTATTTGTGATACAGAATTTGAAACAGAAGTTTAAAATTAAATCCAAATCTCTGTAATAATTGTAAAAGTAAAGAAGAAATTATTGTGCTCACTGACAGGTTTACGGTAATTAGGGAGAGGCAGCCAAGTAATGGTATGCCAAAGTGATTTGGGGAGCACCTGGTCCATTGTCCTGCATAGGGCCCCACCTCACCATGATCTGTCAGACAGTCCACATATAAAATGTGGAGATTTCTAAAGATGTGATTATGACAGGAAAATGAGATTGCCCTGGGTACAGCAGTAGGCCATGTGAAACAAGTTAAAAGATTAAGACATAAGTCAGCAGGATGGAGTAAAGCTGGACTGAAAGGTCAGATAAGTAGTATGTTTCTGTAGGAATATGCAATGGATTTATCGGTTGTGTGAGCCAAGCAGAGTGTGCACATCTCCCCAGATATGCAACAAAGTCTAAAAGATTTAGAATCTTTGCTTGGAAGTATTTGCATAGGTATTTTTATTCCCCAAACAGACTTCAAAGAATTTTTCCTCAGGTATAAAACAAATGTTGGATGTGTGATGGCGAGGAAAGAGATAACTGGGAACATATTCTTTGGAAGTGCAATGTAATGGGTTTGGAGAATTAAAAAAATTCCCTGCAGACTACTGTATTAAAAATATTGGGTGAGGAAATTGGTGTTACTAAGGAAATTATTTTTTGAGCTATGATACAGAATTGGAATTGCCTAGACAAAGTAAGGCAGTGCTAAGTTTAATTCTGGTGACTGGCAAAAAAGCAAGTACTAGAACAATGAAATAAAAGTCTAAACAAACGGTACTAGAAGTAGTGAATATAGTAACAGACATAAAACATATGGAAGTGAGATCTTTAGAAAAGGGTAGGAGCAAATTATTTGCAGTGGTACTTAATTTCCTCTCAACAGATTGTATCTGATAAAAAAGGTACCCACACTTTTCAGCCTGTCATCAACAGCAGGACTGAATATTACAATAATTATTTTAATAAAGTGTTTTAATAAAGTGTTTGAATAGAATCCATTTTATTTGTATCATCTGAAGAGGAAACATTTAGGCTGGCATTAAATTTGCTCATCTGTCTTATTGCACAGCTTAAAAGAGGACTAACAGAGATAATTGTTTTTAAAATACTTAAAGTATCTCTCCTCTCCTTCTTCCTGGTATGTAACAAATACAAAAAAAAACATGGAAGTATTTGACATACACAGTTGGATTTATACAAAACTTCAGAGTGACAACTAAGTGCTAGTTTTTTGAGCAGATCACTCTCTAAAATACAAGACATTTAACTGCACATGTATCAGACATTTGCCTGCTACACATAGGACCACACGATAACATAGAGCTACAGCAATGACATGAGGTTGGGGTTGAGGGATGGTATAATGGTTAAGGTATTTACCTCTCAGACACAAGGTACATGGTTTGAGTCTCACCTTGGAAAAAGAAACTGTCTAAACATAAAATGACCCAGAAGAAAAATTAGCCTAGTACTTACCTATGAACCTATGAAAAGCAGTGCTACAGTAGCATACATCTGGAGTGGCGCTACAACACTATATATAGGCAATGTCAATGACATTAGGGCTTAGGTAGACTGAGCATGTCCAAGGCAGCATGTGCCACCACACTCAATGCACAGGCACATAGCTGCAGCCAGTAACTCACACCCAGAAGAAAAGTAGCACAACCCAGCATAGCAGCCAACAGATAAAACAATATGGTTTGTATTATCATTTATATGGTTTATCATATAAACAGGGAGGAAATGGGGTAAATAGGACAGAAAAGAGCTGAATAGCAAGCAGCGGAAAATGCAGAAGAATTTATATTTTTGTGAGATGTAACCCCTTTGTCCATTTAAAAAAGAGAAGGGTAGACAGAGATGGTAGCAAGTGATAGCTGATGGTGGTAAAGAAGGACTAGGGAAGTTTTCAGGGGCAGACAGACAATCATGGAAGAGATGGACAGTGGCAGTATGCACATCAAAGGTAGGGAGGACAGCAGATGGACACATACATAAAAACATACTGAATATGGACAATTGGTGATGGGGAGGGTTAGACAATGAATTAGGAATGGGAAATGCTTCATAAGGGAGTGTGGATTCCAGAAAATGTACCTACTGGACTGTTGGTATGGATGGCTGTCATCATGGTGCCAATGCAGGCATCTTGCTGCTGGTGAACCTCAGCAGTGACTGGCCTCTGCATTTTACACTGCGACACTCCTCTGCACTTCACACTGCGACAACACTACTCTGCACTTCACACCATGACAACACTCCTCTGCATTTCACATTGTGACAACACTCCTCTGCACTTCGCACCATGACAACACTCCTCTGCACTTCACACTGCGACAAGACTCCTCTGCACTTCACACTGCAACACTACTCTGCATTTCATACCGTGACAACAGTCCTCTGCACTTCACACTGCGACAACACTACTCTGCACTTCACACCTTGACAATACTCCTCTGCACTTCGCACCATGACAACACTGCTCTGCACTTCATACCACTACAACACTCCTCTGCACTTCACACCTTGACAACACTCCTCTGCACTTCACACTGCGACAACACTCCTCTGCACTTCACACCACAACACTCCTCTGCACTTCACATTGCAACAACACTCCTCTGCACTTCACACTGTGACAACACTCCTCTGTACTTCACACTGCGACAACACTCCTCTGTATTTCACACTGCGACAACACTCCTCTGTACTTCACACCACAACAGCACTCCTCTGCACTTTACACCACAATACTCCCCTGCACTTCACACCTTGACAACACTCCTCTGCACTTCACACCTCAACACTCCTCTGCACTTCACACTGCGACAACACTCCTCTGCACTTCACATCGTGACAACACTCCTCTGCACTTCACATCGCGACAACACTCCTCTGTATTTCATACCATGACAACAGTCCTCTGCACTTCACACTGCGACAACACTACTCTGCACTTCACAATTTGACAACACTCCTCTGCACTTCACATTGTGACAACACTCCTCTGTACTTCACACTGCGACTACACTCCTCTGTACTTCACACCACAACAGCGCTCCTCTGCACTTTACACATTGACAACACTCCCCTGCACTTTACACCACAACACTCCCCTGCACTTCACACCATGACATTTCCCTGCACGTCACATGGCAACAACATTCCTCTGCACTTCACACCTTGACAACACTCCTCTGCACTTCGCACCATGACAACACTCCTCTGCACTTCACACTGTGACAGCACTCCTCTGCACTTCACACTGCCACAACACTCCTTTGCACTTCACACCATGACAACACTCCTCTGCACTTCACACTGCAACACTCCTCTGCACTTCACACCGTGACAACACTCCTCTGCACTTCACACTGCAACAACACTCCTCTGCACTTCACACTGCGATAACACTCCCCTGCACTTCACACTACTACATGTCTCTGCAATTCACACCACAAAACTCCTCTGCACTTCGCATTGTGACAACACTCCTCTGCACTTCACACTGCAACAGCACTACTCTGCACTTCACACTGCGACAACATTCCTCTGCACTTCACACCATGGCAACAGTCTTCTGCACATCACACTGTGACAACACTCCTCTGCACTTCACACACAACACTCCTCTGAACTTCACACCGTGACAACACTCCTCTGCACTTCATACTACAACACTCCTCTGCACTTCACACAACACTCCTCTACACTTCACACTGTAGTAACACTCCTCTGCACTTCAGACCACAACAACACTCCTTTGCACTTCACACTGTGACAACATTCCTCTGCACTTCACACCATGACAGCACTCCTCTGCACTTCACACAACACTCCTCTGCACTTCACACTGCAACAATACTCTTCTGCACTTCACACTGCAACAACACTCTTCTGCACTTCACACTGCAACAACACTCCTCTGCACTTCATACTGTGACAACACTACTCTGCACTTCACACCATAACAACACTTCTCTGCACTTCACACAACACTCCTCTACACTTCACACTGTGACAACACTACTCTTCACGTCACACAGTGCCAACACTCCTCTGCACTTCACACTACAACACTCCTATGCACTTCACACCGTGACAGCACTCCTCTGCTGCATCTTTATCAGAACAGCTTTCAACCCATCCTTCTGACAAGCAGACACAGAGGCACCAATGACCCCTCCAGGTCACTTTGTAGGAGACAGACAATTACTGCCCTTTGACAGGCAGGCCTGGTAGACAGCGGTAATCCATTGCCAGCTACAGTAGCTGGCAAGGACCAAGGTAAGCTTGGCCACTCCAAGTGTTCCACAACTGGACCTGCAGAAGTATGAAACAATGGAAAGAAATTATCATCTATAAACATGCATGATGAAAACTGCTTTTGTGCAGTGGTCTGTGCACAACATATACACATATCACTACCTGGATCTGCAGCATCCAGCTATGTTATGGTGATATTCTTCAACATCTGCAAAACAAATCATGTACTGTTATGCATACCTGTATAACAGTGTAAAGGGTACAAGACAATGGTAGTAACCAAAAAGACCATCACCAACAAAGGCTTACAGTACATCTCTGTCCCATTCCCCTGACTCTGCCTGCAACTGGTGAAGCAGGTCAGGGTGTTGCCACTTCCAGTCATGTATGGTTTGTGGAGTATTTGAGTCATACACTCTGTGCACATGTGCTGTGTTGTACGCTTTAGCATGAGTAATGCCAATGGCATTGCTCAACACCTGTGCCAGTTTATATCACTCATCTGTTTTCTATAAAAGGTGATCACGATTGCTCAGCAGATGCTCTTTTAAAACCTTGTGCAGGAAGAACAGGAATACCCTGCTCTCTGTAGCACATCATGCAGGAGGCCGTCTTCTACCACACACAAAAATAGCCACTGCCACTCAATAGCTCAACTCAGTGAATAAAGTGGTTGCCGCATGTGTATACACATATATTTGTGAATCACACACTGAATAACATGACACTACACCATGGCACTATGAGCATAAACATGCCTTATGCACAAGCATAGAAGTCACATGTCTTGTACTAAATGATGCATACATGGCTCACACTCACATGTGTGGATAGCGTATTGCATGCAGGAAGGAATTCATGGAAACTGGCACTGCTGACTTCATTTCCCATACGTGCATTGCTAGGTACTGCTGGTAGTGTGATATGAATCGCCATCACTATCTTGTGCAACCACACTTACAAGTGTATGACTGAGACATAGAGATATTTGAGTAAAAACTGGGTGGATGAAGAGCATTACATAATTAAGGAAAGAGTTCTACCTTATAAAGTACCTCATCTACAACTACAAACCCCATGGTGGCTATCAGAGAGGGAGGCACATGTCTTGTTGCAGCGTAACATAAGCATAGGCCCTATGGCACATTACAATCTGTGTGTGGGCAAGCTATAATAATAGGATACAATGGAGATTACATGCCATAGGGGATGGGGGTGTTCAGGGTTGTGAGTACAAGTATGGGTACAGTACCATATGGGGGGGTGAATAGCTGCATATGGCAGCAACTACAGCTGTTAATCAGATACATAAAGATGGAGACCATGAGACCACGGTCTTACTCATGTGCAAGCCATAAGCTAGCATTACTTCTAGAAAGTTTCTAACATACCTTTTCCTCCTAATAAAAATGTATGATACATTGAGACACAGTTGGGTTGGACTGTACACCAAGGCTAATAATTAAATTCTGAAAACTGAAATTTGTGGGCAATTCTTATGGCAGACTGGAGGATGCAAGCTGTTGGTTAACTATACAAGAACAACAAGCTGGCCTAGATGGGCAGAAAGGGTGAGCTAAGTGATACTACCTACAGCCAAAATTAAAGCTGCCATAAATGCAGGCTGAAATCACTGTTGTTTTCCTCATACTTATTTGCTTCTCTACTGCCTGCCCGCCATTAATGTCTCTATCCATGGTGCTCTCCTTAGAGACTACAATAATAATGGTGGGGCCTTCATCCAGGCAGCCATCAGATTTTTTTTTTAATTTGTCATATCTTATAAGGCAGTGTCAGTGGCTCAATAGGTAGCCCACTCACCTAGCACACCCACCTTTACTGATACCATGTCCAACAGTGGGGGGAGGGTGGTGATAAAATAAAAGATACTGTAAAATACAGCTAAGGCTGTAGGTTGTTAAAGACAACAATTTATTTATTATCTTTTATTTACCAGGAAAGTTCATCTGGGCATAATTCCTATTTCAACAGAGGCCCGGGAAGAAAAGCTCCAGGGAAATTACATATTTGTAATGAACAACATTAAAAAATTAAACATTTTAAGCATTCCTTTGCAGGTAGTACTGAGCCAAGTAATAAAGATATTTATCATATACTTTAGATGTTATATAATTTTACATAAGTCAAACACATTTAACATGTAATAGTTGGTGAAACAAAAGCAATGATTATGCACACAAATTTAGTATATTTATATTGACATTAATGTGGTAGGATGTTACCAGTGCAGGAACACAAAATAAAGGGGGAAGTGTATACGCAAAAAAAATTCAGTTGGAGGAGCAGTAGAGCAGTAGTGGGGATGAAACAAAAGGAGACAGGGATAAGTAAGGTGAAAGAGTCAGGGTGATGGATAAAGGTTGGCAATGGAAGAGAAACAGAATGAAAGGTGGGTTTAGTTAGGACAGGAGCATCTGTACAGCCATAAAGAAGTTAGGTGTGTTCTTAGGCTATATTTGTGGTAATGTTGTCTTGTTTTAGGGTGAGTGGAATGCAGTTCCAATGCTTAGCAACACAGGCTGAGTAAAGTGAGTCACCTGCACTATCATGAGACTTGGTCCTGGTCAGGAGATATTTGTTGTGTGAGCAGAGATTCCTAGGAAGGAAGTAGTGCCTGATGATGTTCATAGGTTCATAGGTTCATACTAGGCTATCTGCCCTGGGGCAATTATAAGCCTAGCCCGATTCTGTATGACTTACGCCACCCCTTGATTTGACTATACTGTGCCCTTTTTAAGGTTTAGTTTACTGTGCCTCTGTCTAATAGTGACACGGGAGTAATCCCTGGGACAAACCTACGATCCCCCATCCACCTATCGAGATTCTTCTTGAAGAGATTCAGTGAGGAGCTCTACCTCACATGAACTGGAATTCTATTCCAGAGCGAAGGGAGCCTCTGGGTTATGAACCTGTCCCTCCAGCAAGTTCTATTTATTTCTGTGCTGAGGTTCAAGTCCCTCGAGCGTGTGGCTCTAAGGGATTTAGATTTACTGGGGTGGAGCATGTCCATTAATTCTGGATTTGACATAGCTTTGTATGTCAGGCATAGATCGCCTCGAAGTAGGCGGTATGCAACTGAGTAGAGCTGGAGTTTTTTAACCGAGCAGCATATGGCATCTGTTTGAGACCCTTGATCCTCTTGGTGAGATACTTTTGGGGTCTTTCTAATTGCTGCAGGTGTCGGCTAAGGTACATCCCAAAAGGGGCATTGTATTCTATGATGGGCCTGATGAGGGATGAATAAAGGGGCACGATTACCTCTCTTGATCTAGATGTGAAACCCTTCGTGATGAGGTGGGCTATGTAGAAGGTCTTTCTAACCACTTTGGCAATGTGGTTTTCAAAGGAGAGATTGCTATCAACTTGGGTCCCCAGGTCCCTAATAACTTTCTCTGTACTTAATGGGTTTCCGCCTATGTGGTAATTTGTGGGCACATTGTTTTTGCCAAAGGGTATGACTATACATTTTTTGGCATTTAGCTTTAAACCATGGCGCTGGCACCAATTATCTGGTCTGTGAGACCTTTTTGAAGGATGTTTGTGTCAGCTGGAGAGTTGATTATGGCGCCCAGTTTGCAGTCGTCTGCAAACTTGGTGAGCCATAGTCCTCCCACGTTTGCCTGTACCTCAGAAAAGTATATACCGAACAAGAGTGGTCCCAGGACAGAACCCTGTGGGACGCCACTTGTGACCGGTTTCAAGTCTGACATGGCTCCAGCAACTCTCACTCTGTGGGTTCTGTCTTTGAGCCATTTTATTTTTTGAGTCATGTTTTGCAGCGATGGCCATGTGTCAGGTTTGTGTATTATTTTGTGGGCACTACGCAGTTGGGAGTCGGTAAAGTAATTCAGTAGCTTCAGCCAATATAGTTGCTTCAGTGCCAGGAAGAGTGTGAATGTTTTGGTCAGATGGAAGCAAACTTAGCTACTTTATTGTAGCAAACTTCCAGTTTATTTTTTTAAGGTGTAGTGAAGTTCAGTCAGGATGGTTGCTACGCAGAGAGGTGGAGGGAGAAGATAAGATGTTGCTAAAGAATTCCTGGAGTAAGCAGTGAAAAACAGTTTCTTTCTGTAGAGGAAGCCCAACTTTTGGTGAGTTTTCCTGATGTCTTGAGTGATGTGTTGAAGACATTTTAAGTCATCATCATTTAAGAAACCAAGAAGCTTTGCAACAGAAACTTTCATTTGAGGTATTATTTGCTGATGTGATGGTGAAGGATCGTTTCTGTGCTGATGGACATTTGGGTAAAATCAGCATTAATTTTTTTTTTTTAAGTAGTTGGTAGTCATCTAGCTAGGTCTCAGCTGAGGAAAAGGAGTGGTGGTAGCCTTGATACAGTGCATATGAGCAAGGAATCATCTGTATATTGTACTATGGATGCTTCTTTTGTAGCTTTGTGAAAATTATTAGTGAATATGTTGAACAGTAAAGGGCATAGAATAGATCCCTGAAGTATGTGAACAGAAACAGACAGAAAGAGAGATCTTGTTGCCATTTTAGTCTGTAGTCTGTTGGTCAGATAGCTGTGAAACCAGCTAAGGGAAGAATGGGAGAGTCCTAGGGAGAATTGTTCCTGGGGTAGACATTGATCTGAAACTGTGTCAAATGCTTCTGACATGTCTAAGAAGAGGGACAATACTAGGCTGCCTGTGTTACTATTAGAGTTTGAGATTTTGATTAAACTGAACAGAGCAGTAGTGGTGCTTTGGTAAGGTCAGACGCCATGTTGGGTATAGGAAAGGAGATTGTTATTGTGAAGATGGAAAGTAGCTGGAAATGCACTTTTCTAATATTTTGGGAAATGGAGGTAGAGTGGCTACAGGTTGGTAACTGGAGAGGTTGATGGATGTTCCCCCTTTATGTAGAGATATGATGAAGAATTTTTTCCAGATTGCAGGGACTTAGCTTTCCGTAATTGATTGATTGGTTTACACTATACCATCTGCAGTGAATCTGAGATATTCTGGTGGTAGGTTGTCAGCACCTGGTGTGGAATTTTGTAGTTTTTTAGGTGTTTTTTGATAGAAGAGGTATATACTGTTTGGCGGGATAAAGGGTTTTATTTGTTCTTAAGTAGGGAAGATGACAAAATACATGAAACGTGCACTGAACTGGGTACCTACAGGGACTGAGCTGTTGGTAGTTGGTGAAGGAGTCGTAGTTTGGCCTGGATGTAATACTCTTTTGATTGTGTTCCAGAAAATCTTAAGAGTTCTGTTAGTGGTTGTCTTGGAGCTTAGAAAAGTATTTTGATTTGTCTGAGCTGACTTTTTGCTTAGAAAGGTTCTAAAACTGTCTAAAATATTGCCATTCCTAAATTGATTTTGATGACAAAATGGATCTTTTAGGAACGGAAGAATGATTTTAAATAAATGTGGGACAGAAGAAAATGTATGAAATAATGTTGAATATTATACCATGATGGAAAGTATTACATTAGGTGGGTTGAAGAAGCTCAGATTCTGAAAGGACGGTTCTCTTCTGTACTTCATAAGACAGAGTAAGGACTTTTGATCTGCTGGAAGAACAGGGGTGAAGTGAATTACAGTAAAATAGAAAAGGAGAAATGCAGAGAGTTATTTCATAGGTGAGTACTAGGCTAGCTGCTTTCGTGGGCCATTTGAAGCTTAGTCAATTTTCCTTCTAAAGGTGAGAATCAAATCCTGTATGTTGTGATTTCAAGGTAAACACCTTAACCCTTATTCCAACCCTTACAGAGATTTATCCATGTGAAGATGTCAGCACAATGTCAAGACAAGTGCCCTGGCTGACATCACGGGCAAAGTTTTATTCATACCCTGCACACACTGAAAACAGGCACAAAGATCCTTAAAAAACAGGAACATCCAGCTAAAACTCTGGACATCGAATTTGCATAAAAATTGAATATCAAATAGCACAAAACTCTTCCGGCAGGAATGTGGAACACAACTCAGAAACATGTTTAAAAAATAGAGTGAAAAATGACTGAAAATATTAGCAGATTATCAGAGATAGTGTAAAATATGTAGACATTAATAAACTGTATTGCAAAATTCTGCAACACAGAGTCATTTATTTTTGCTTCAAAGGGAGATTTAAAATGTGTGTCCTCTTTCTTTAGATTATTGTTGCTACTAGTATGTTGGTCATGTAATGTGATTTTCTGAGTACTAGACAGCTTCACAAATCACACATGATTAGGGGGATTCAGAAAATTGTGTGACTGGGGTAAATCAAGCCTGAAAATAGGGATATACCTCCAAAAATAGGGGCAGCCCAAATCAAACCTGAAAATAGGAACATTCCTCCAAAATAAGGACAATTAAAAGGTCTGGTTTTTACTACTGCTACCCTCCTGAGAAACAGCCATAACTTAAGAATTTCACAGAAAATGTTAGCAGTTAAACCAAATTAGGCACGGGCATCTTAGCAGAATTGTTATGTTTCTAAAATAAAATTAAGGGTTTTACTTTAGTTATACCAACAAAAGCCATGGTGGTGAAGGGGTAGCATTGTTGCTTCACAGTAAGAGGTTCTCCCGTTCGATTCTTGGCTGGAGCGCCTGCTGTATGGAGTCTGCATGCCCTCCCCACAGTTGAGTGGCTTTTGAAAGACATGCATAGAATGGGCGTGCCTTCGTTGAAGGTTGGGCTTTGAGCTGGCACCTCGGCACCCATAAAAAATCTACTGCCAATCATTAGCAGACCGGAGTTCCGCTGTGGCAACCCCTAACCGGGAAAAAGCTGAAAGAAGAAGTAAACTTTAGTTATACCAACCCACCAAAAATACAAAGACACCAGAAAATTAATGTTGCCTGTCATAACATTCCCAACTGCAAACAGTTTGTGTCTTTCAGCTTTTCCCGGTTAGGGGTCGCCACAGTGGAACTCCGGTCCGCTAATGATTGGTAGTTGATTTTTACATGCCGAATTACCAGCCCTGATGCACAACCTTCAATGAAGGTACACCCATTCACGCATGTCTCCACGCAGAAGAAGCTCTAGCTGAGAAATGTACCGGACAGCATCTTCCTGTGAGGCGACAATGCTACCGCAGCACCAACTACAAACAGTATTTTCTGTTATATCTTTGTAAGCAGGGCTGGCATCTGGTTTGATCTCCACCGATTGTTTTTAAAGGAGAGGGAGTTTGGGGGAGGTGCTCAGAATCTATTTACAAATAAAATCAACAGAACGACAGCTTGTTAGTGTAGACTGAAGATACATGCCCTGAAATACAAGCACTTTGTTCTAAAAGTCATGCAAATGGAATGAAAATAATCTCAAAAATGTTTGGGTGTGTGTGTGTGTGTGTGTGTGTGTGTGTGTGTGTGTGTGTGTGGTGGGTGATGAATTGTAAAACTATGCTACATAAGGTTTACCAGAGTGTTTTGAATGAAATGGCCGGCAATTTGGTAACTTTCCTAGTACAGCATCAGCACGTATTCTATATGTAATTGTGACCTAAAGGGGAACCATACCTCTCAACTAGGTGAGAGGTAGGGAGGTTGGCATAATGGTTAAGGTGTTTACCTTCCAGACACAAGGTGCAGGGTTTGATTCTCAGATGGGGTAATTCGCTAGACTTTAAATGGCCCACAAGGGTAGTTAGCGTAGTACTAACCCTATATTAACACATAAACTGTCCAGATTTTCGGTTCATAATTTTGGTCTGTTCCTCATAAAATCTGTGGTTTTCCATCAAATCACTGGGATGATCTGAGGACTGAAGTCCCTAAATAATGACATAAATTTGAGTTTCAGACTTCAAATCCTTCAGAAAATGTATGTTAACACAAACCCTTCACTCTAGCAACTTTCTAAGGTTATAAGAGCAATATTTAAAATAAGTTCCTATTTTTGGGCCTTTGTCCCCCCATTTTGTCGGGCTTTGTCCAGATTTCTTGCACTAAGAGATTAAGAGGTATGAGGGGAAGACACAAGTGTTTCAATTAAGAGTCAACGAAAGGACAGACACAGTGCAGACAGACCACTTGACTATATCTCTGTAAGAAGGAAACCACTGAGATTTTTCACTGTACAATGGTGAGCATTGCTTATTGCAGGCTGTTCTACATTTCAGTGCACAAACCTGACACACAAAAAAATCTAACTAAAAGTAAGCCAAAATTATTAGATGGAAGGTCAAAACTGAGGGTTTTAATTGGAAGACTACAACTTCTAGAGAAGGTTTCCCCTCAGTCTCTCAAGGATAAGTGACCGTGAAGTGAAAATAAGCAGGTGGGATTGAGGGGGATGCAAAATCCTTGACCTTCACCCCTCACACACACTGTTAAAACACTCGATAATTACCTTTTGGCTCTGCTTTTGAGATTATTAGGATTTTTTTTGCTTCAATCCTCTGATTTCTGCATTTTGATGTCCCAACAATATTCTTACTTTACAAGAACTAAGTATTTTCATCACTATCTACATTCTAACCTTACACATTTCTCATCTGTAACTTATCACTGGTATTTTTCAGCTTATGTTGTCATTTTGTTATCTATGTCTACCTAATTGCCTAATTGCCTATTACCTCTACCTCCATTTGTATTGTTGCTCTGTAACTTACTTAAATAATACTTGTATTTGTAACAAGTATGTATATGTGTGTGTGTGTGTGTGTGTGTGTGTGTGTGTGTGTGTGTGTGTGTGTGTGTGTGTGCGCGCACACTCTGCTACCTTACAAGAGATCCCCTGATCTGTTTCTTGTTTAGGCTGTCTTCTATGTGGAATCTGCACATCTTTCATGAGTTTGCAAGGGCCGTCCTTAAGAACCTGTTTTTCTCCCTCACCCCAAAGACTTGTGATAGTTCATAGGTTAGTACTAGGCTAATTGCTTTTGTGGGCCATTTTAAGCCTAGCCATTTACCCCATCTGAGAATCAAACCCTGCACCTTGTGTTTGTAAGGAAAACACTTTAACTATTATGCCAACCTCCCACCCGAAGTTAGTTTTGCAATTCCAAAATTGTCCCTAAGTATGCGCATCTGTGATGTCTCTGGACTACCGAGGAAAGGCCTGGTGATGTTTCCATTCCCCCAGCTCTGAGGATGGTGTGGCTGCTCACGGGGGAGAAATAGGAGACAGAGGCAACACAAGTGCACTGGACTGATGGATTAAAACTGTAAGCATCCCTGAAAATGCCTATAATTAAAGGTTACAAAAACGTTACCTGGGAAAGGTCTGCAAAGTGGGCATATATCTCAAATCCTAAGATCAATCAGCAACCAGTCTGCTGTGGTTAAACTTCTGGAGTTCTAGTGACATCAGAGCAGGACTAAATTTGGGTCTTTGCTGAGCTGGGCAAAACAGAAGAACTATGAAGACCAACATCGGATGTTTTTATCTGTTGGAAGCTGTTTATTCTGCACCATCATTTGGGTTGGAGGCTAACAGGAACTGTTCACTAATGATGCTGTGAATAAAGTGGTGGTAAATCACTGGGGACTAAGAGGACACTTGGGGGATTACACAGAAATGCAAGTATACTGATGCCTGGATGCCTTGTGTAGGCAAATGGATAAGTTTAAACATCATAACTTTGTTTACAAAAGAAAACCTGGAAGCCAAGTTTATGAAGTTCCTGACAGACCATATCACTGTAGGGTAACAGTCACTAACAGGTTGGTGGCAGACCCATGCAAGGGACCAGATGGCAAAACGGATTTAGGTTCATATGTTCATAGGTAGATACAGTTAGATTGTTAACAGTCTAGCCAGAACATCCCAATATGAAGAGTTACCTTCTGCCTCAAGGAGGGTTACATAACACAGGCCTGAGTGCCCATCCAATTACCTACGTTAGTCCTGCATGCAGCTAAGATATTGCTTTCTTAATATGTAATGGCAGCATATTTCATATGTAGGGACTATATGCTGTGATAAAAACCTAATGCACCACCATATCCTGCTAACTGATTGGTAAAGATTGAGGTCCTTTGTATGTCTTTGAGGAACCACTAGTTCTATGAAGACACAGTAGAGGGCGAGATCTTTCATAGGCCAAATAGACAAATATAGACCACCAAGGAGAAGTCAGAAGAAAACAGAATACAGAGATAGGGCAGTCAATTGGTTTGGTTAACTAAAAGACTTGAGGCCTGTAATTTTTTTGATTAGGAACATTTGAGCTCTCCAAAGTCGAGTGGTATGTTTTGAAAAGTACATGCTAATAGGGGCAATAAACTCAATAACAGTGTAGATAAGAGATGAGTACAGTGTAAGTAAGATCTCTTGGCTCTGAATAGGATAATCTTAATTATCATTATGGGCCAGACAGAAGGATTCTATAACTATACCGGAGACCACAATGGTGCCTAGGTCTCTAATGACACTATCATTCTTGGGGGATGGGTGGGTGGTCATCTATGTAGTATGATGAGAAATCATACCTTTTACCCATGTCAGCTGTACTACAAGTTCTGGCATTTAGTTTGAGGGCACTGTCTTGGCAGCAGTGGTTTTCAGTGCCCAGGTCACCCTTAAGAAACTTCAAATTGGTAAATGTTTGAATAACAACCCCCAGGTTACACCTATCAGCAAATGTTGTTAACTAGAGACCTCAGATATTGGCTTGTAGACCAGAGAAATAAATCCAGATAAAACAGAACTCAACACCAAACCTTAAGGAATCCACTTGTGCATTTTGCTTACTGAGGTTGCACTATGTCAGAAAAATATTCATTTATATATATATATATATATATATATATATATATATATATATATATATATATATCTAATGCTTATTAGAAGCTAAAAGGGTTAACACATTTTCATTCTATTTTATGTACAGCTTAAATTCTGTATGAAATTATGAGATGATTTTTCAAACCACAGTATGCTTTCTGAAACTGCAAGATGCACCCTGGCCTAATATTTGCTAGCACAGCAAAATTCATGTTTATGCCTTTTTGAAATGTACTGAGAAGCAGGTGATTATCTGCTAGGTCAGGAAAATGAATGAATAGTGTATGACTAGAACAATACTGTTTTCTATAATATGATTGAATATGAACAATCAGCTCTGTTCGTGTTATGAGAACATGCACAGCTGCGGAAAAGAAGAGATACATGAAACAAAAGACTGCTTGAAGAATCTGTACTTGCTTTGTGCTCGAATTAGCTATAGTACCTTGAATGGTAACATAACATAGTGGGAAGTTGTATCTAACCAGTGGTCACCAAGGCCACGTTGTTTTTCTTAGGAAGTTCTTCATAAAATTGATAGTGCAAGCAGAAAATCATGGACAAACAGCTGCTATGAAATGATGATGTTAAAACTTGTGATCTGTTGCGTCAGCTTGGTAGGCAATGTCTTGTTAGAAAGTGTATAAAGATGGATTTACTTCCTGATTTTAGTTAGACAAACTCTGTATTAGCACGTTTTTGTCTCCTTGCTGCAAGATTAAAGTGCCTTAATCTGAACCTGCCGTGTATTGATCATTTTTGAAGTTTATTTTTCCCTTGACACACTAGTAACTTTAAATTTGCCATATTCACAGCATAACAACTGTCAAAACTGCTTGAGTTATCCTTTCAAATGTGTTTACAAGATTAAGAAGGTATGATCTACATCTGTTAAAGCCAAAGTGATGTGGACCCAAGACTAAGAGTTCACCAATGTTCAGATATATGAGGTCAGAAATACCATAATTCACTGCTTTGCAGCAAGGCTGGTAAAACTAATAGGTGTATAATTGCCGGGGTCAGTGGGTCAGTGCCTTGATCCCCCTTCCCTTTTGTAGGGGCATCATGGTTGTTGTTTTCCAGGCTTCAGGGATTTAACCTATTGCAAGACTCCTCTTAAAGAGATTTTCTATCATGAACAAATTCTGAACAGTGATGGTTGCTGGTTCTTTATTTCCTAATGTAGTTAAAGAATAAGTTATAATTGTTTTTGGTACCAGCAGCCATTATGAGTTCAATATTAGCTGTCTGCTTTCTGCCTTTAGTTTTTTTTTTTTTACCAGAAAGCTTGAATACCCTTTTAAGATGAGAAGCAGATGACCTTCTTTAAAAACTTTCTTTCCTTAGTTGGCAAGTTTATTTTCACAGCTATTCTACCATAAGGGTTTGTTTTTAAAAGTTTCCCCGAGTATTTTGAACGTGCTAATAGTGCTTCCTCTGTACAAATATTTAGGTAAACATTGAATCTGATGATAATGGTTCTATCTATAGGGTCACTCTGGACACAGATGTACTAGAAATTACTTCAGTGTATAAGTATCCATAAGTCATTTGCTTTTGAGAAGTCCCCGAATAACAATGTATTTGTTTGGGGGATACTCTCAAGTGTTATATGTGAACCGCACCAATATGTGGTCTGATCAACTGATGGAGGATGGTACATGTGAAGCTACATATCCATCCATCATCAACCCCTTTTGCCATTTTTATACATGGGGTCGGGGTGTCACTTCACAGTGACAGTAATCTCGAGCCGTGGTTTACACCGCCGGGCGACTAGCCCTGAAGCTACATATGAAGAGGCCATATTTATGAGGATAAGATGGAGGATATTATGTCCCCTAGTTGGGATGTTTACCTCCTACATAATTCACATTCATACAGTCAAGGAAATACTGGGCATGTTTCCCATTTGTACCATAAGTGCCCCTAGTTTATTGCAGGGTAATTGAAGTCACATAGAATGAATATATTAGGGTTTTCGGGGATATCAGTTAAGGAGTTGAGAGTGCCATCATGATCTTCTGGGGACATGGAGGGTTAGCTACTGCTGGCTATGGAGTGGAAGCTGATTTTGTTGGTGTCAACCTGGATTTCTAAAATTACGGTCATGAGGAATCTGCCTTGATGTGTGTGCATGAGTGTGGAGGCGGGGGGTTCTAACACAGTTCCTCATAGGTCTGAATGCTTGAGGAATACAGGAGAACATTTAACTGCAGTGAAACAAAGTCTCTACTAGTGTGGACATAAGTATGTGTCTGAGCTACAAGAGTAGCTCAAGCTAGGCCCCCTTTTTGCGAAGACTCATGGCACTAAGTGCAGCACCTTAATATGCTTGGAGTTGGGGCACTTCAATATGCTGGACATGGTGCTGGAGAGCATGCAAACCAATTCCAATAGGTGAAGCCAGTTCATTTATTAGATGCAGTACAAGGGTTAGAGGAAAAGAGGCCAAATTCTAACAGCGAAAAATAAGGCAGATGCAATGAAATGCTTTTTATACTTATAAAAAAATAAAGTAGGAAAAAATGGATCAAGAAAACAAACCTTCACAGAATTTCACTTCTCTTCAGATTTTAGTAGCCATAATAATGTAAATCAAGTGTTCCACTGGCCATACATGACATATTGCTGGGATAAGGGTCCAGGGGCAGTCATGTTTGGTGAACATACGGTAGGACTGCATCTGAACAACAAAGGCATGGAAGTAGGAAGATAAGAGTGACAGGATGGGAGTGAGATTTTCTCTGGTCAGGGTTTCCTATGTGCCAACATCTGGCATGAATGTCTTTGCTTTACAGATTATAAAATGCAGTTTTAATGTTGGTGAGACACTAATTTCACCAGAGCTATTTCCAGTACAGAGGAGGAGTCCATGTTATTACAGTACTACTTACTGTCACACTCCTGTTTAAGGGAAGCACAGGTGAAATAGGGGAAGCACAGGTGAAACAGGGGAAGCACAGGTGAAATGGGAAGCACAGGTGAAACAGGAGAAGCGCAGGTGAAACAGGGGAAGCACAGGTGAAACAGGAGAAGCACCGGTGAAACGGGAAGCACAGGTGAAATGGGAGAAGCACAGGTGAAACAGGGGAAGCACAGGTGAAACGGGAAGCACAGGTGAAACAGGGGAAGCACAGGTGAAACAGGAGAAGCACAGGTGAAACAGGAGAAGCACAGGTGAAACAGGAGAAGCACAGGTGAAACAGGAGAATTTCTAAACAGGACAACTAGAATAGTGGGGGTGCTGAAAAGGAGGACATGAGATGAGAAACTAAAGTGACCCAGTACAGAGACCATTGAAAAGAAGTGCATGTATTAGCAAGCGAGAACAAGTACAGGAGAACATTTTGTAATTCAGAAAACTACAATAGTGATCTTCAGAAATGTAAGAATGTTCTTTCAGCAAATGGGAAATATGATGCTAAGTCTAAACTTGTAGTATATCTTGAATGTATTATTCTTACTCTGAAGAAATGAGGTCCAAAAACCTTGGACTTAGTATTTAAGGGACATAACCCCAATGTCAAGGGTGTAGGGAGGGGCAAAAACACACTTTCCTGGTGTCAGAGTTGGCCTTGGGTCAAATGGCACCCCCTCCCCCCACATCCCATGGTGCCTCCCCTGGTCTTATCACATCCCAGCCTCCCTACCCCAGCTATATTACTTTTTTCTACCTTTTCTCAAAATCATGCCTTATTCTTAAAATGTTTCCTGTGTTCTTTCAGCACACCCTAGCTTGCCAAGGCAGCAATATATGGGTTGGGAGGGTGGCCTAATGGTTAAGGTGTTTGCCTTACAAACAAAAGGTGCGGGGTTTGAGTCTCACAAGGGATAATTGGCTAGACTTAAAATGGCTCGCAAGGGCAGTTAGCTTAGTACTAATCGATGAACCTATGAACCCTGGAGGAAATAACTGAATTAAGCTAGGCGTCGACAGACAGCTAGGTCCCAACATGCCAAGGGGTTCTAGATGCTCTTATTTGCATTTTAAGCTATTTATCAACATTTAACTGTGGTGGTGGTGGTGCTGCGGTAGCGTTGTCGCCTCATAGCAAGATGTTATCCTGTTCGATTCTCAGCTAGAGCATCTTCTGTGTGGAAGCATAGGTGAATGGGGTGTGCCTTCATTGAAGGTTATGCATCAGGGCTGGTAACCCGGTATGTAAAAATCCACTACCAATCATTAGCGGACCGGAGTTCCACTGTGGCGACCCCTAACCGGGAAAAAGCCGAAAGAGAGAAACAATCAACATTTAATCTAGTAATGGTCTGAGCAAAATTCTTAAGTAAGGAAACATTTGTTTATTTATTTTTTTCTTTTTATGGCAGAAACAAGTTATGTCTCACAAAATAACAGTTCACAATAAACTGAGAAGATAAATTCTTATGAGGACGCATAAATCATATCTAGGTTTACTACTAATATAAATAAAAATATTTAATTTAACTTGTAAGAGAAACAAAAAATATATGAAATGGAAGAGAGGTCAAACTACAACTTTGAAAACTGAATTAAACAAGCTGGACAAACAGATTAAGAATAGTGTGAGACAAGATCAAGAAATTTTGAGCATAATAGGAAACCTTTTTATAGAATACATAAGATGTGGAAGAAGTTGACACACACAAATTGATAAATTGTGTGCAGATTCTAAATATTCTCAGACACAACAGATTATAGATACATTTACAAAATCTTATGCAAAACAGTTTGGCTCCACAAAGGGGGTGGTAAGTTGTCCTGGTGACATCCAAGTAACCCCAGAAACTGGAATCAAATTAGATTAAATTCAAAAAGAACTGCACAAACTGGATCCAAACAAAGCACAAGGGGAAAGGCTGAAGTGGTAACAATGACTTGAGAACACGTCAGCAAGAACTTACAGTACCATTATATCTATTATTCACTAGGTCATATAAATATGAGGAGATTCCTCAAGATTGGAGACATGCACTTATTAAACCTGTCTTCAAGAGAAAGTGGAGTAGGACCAATCCAGAGTCATATAGACCCATAAATCTACTTTCATGTTGTGGAAAAATAATGGAGAAGGTAATATTGGATAAGTTATTGTCAGAACTGGAAAGGTTGGGACTTGAAACCATATATCAGCATGCATATGTTGAAAATAGATCTATTACCACTTGTGACGTGGTGTTCTATAACAATATAATAATAGCTATGAATGAAAAATGGTGTTGTAATCTAATTTATATAGATTTAACTTCAGCACTTGAAAGGGTCATACACACAACACTGATCAATAAATTAGTACAACTAGTTATTGATGTACTCTTAATAAGATGAATAGCTGCATAACTTACAAATAGGACAGTGCAAGTATCGTACAGCAACTGGACAGGTGAAATGTTTGGTTACAGTCAGGGTGTCCCACAGGGCTCTGTCCTAGGCCCTTACTTGTTTAGATCGCATCTATCAGACCTAACATTTTCATCTGAGGTGTTCTACAGTCTATATGCAGACGACCTGAAATTGGGTTAATTGATTAAATGTGTTACAGATAAGGCATGTCTGCAAAATAACTTGACTAAATTGACCATTTGGGCACAGGAGAATAATATGCTGATAAATACATCAAAAGCTAAGCATGTGAGATTTGGGAGACATAAAAGGGCGGTGCAGTGGTGCAGCGGTTAATGCTCTCGCCTCACAGCAAGAGGTTCCCCGGTTCGATTCTCGGCTGGGGTGCCTTCTGTGTGGAGTTTGCATGTTCTCCCTGCGTTTGCGTGGGTTTCCTCCCACATTCTAAAGACATGCTTCTGGAGCGTTTCTCCCCGGGCCTCCGCTGAAAACAGGATCTGTGGAACCTAGTCGGACTTTCCCAGTCAACAAATGTTAAATAAATAAAAAAATAAATAAATAAATTAAATGAAAGGTGAATATTTAATACAGCACATGGTGATTGAAATTGTTGACTCATTTAGGACCTGGGTATATGGGTAGAGCCAGCTATGAGTTTTTCTAATCATGTCGACCAATTGGCTAATGATAGTTATAGAACTACAAGTTGTATAAAAAGATTTATCAGGTCTAGGAAATCAAACATAATGAAGCCATTGTTTGTTAGTTACATTAGACCCAAACTTGAGTATGGAATAACAATATGGAAACCCTATAGGAAAACAAGCATGAATAAAATGGAAAGAGTACAACATAAATATACCAAGGGCATCCATGGATGTGAAAATCTAAGTTATTATGAAAGACTAAAATATCTGAACTTGTACAGTGTCTCTTACAGATATCCAGGAGGAGATCTTATTCAAGTATATAGGGCATTTAGAGAAAATTGCCTCTGGGAATGTTTGGGGTTATCAAAATGTACTATAGAATCATCAGACAACCTATGTATAAGATTCTATAGGAACGAGAAGTGTACTGATTGGTTCTCTGAGAGTAGCTGATGCATGGAACCAGGGCCGGCCTTTGGTCAACTAGTGCCCTAGGCAAAAAGGGTCCACAGCAGCCCACACACCACCAGTGCTTCATCCTGGTGTACCTACACCATCCAAATTACTGGAAAAGCACACCTGCTAGAACAGTGCCCTAGCCGTCCACTTAGTTGGCCTATGCCTAAGGCTGGCTATGTATGGAACAGACCACCAAATTACATTAAAGCAAGTGCTAGTTTAGATATTTTTAAGAACAGCCTGGACACTTATTATGGGAATGAGTGTTTTGGTATATTAGCAAGCTAGAAGGGCATTAATGCACATGTTTGAAATATTTGTATCTATGTATGTATGTTTGTATGTAAAATCAGAAATAAAATCAGCTAAGATCAACTATGAAAATAAATTGATTAGTTAAGTCCACAAATAAAGAAGCATTTTACAAATGTAGTAACTTGCTGAATACAAGGGCATCATCCATTCCCGTTATTTCCAATAATGCTGTAATATTAACTGATGCTTACACTATAGTGTGCGAGATTAATAAATATTATTCTCCCCTGGATTCACTATCCTTCTGTGCAGGACTAGCTTAGTCTTGCACGGAAGTGGCCGTTTAGGAGTAGGACGGTAGTGAGTCATGCATATTAATGAAGGCGCGCTGCTGAGCTCCTAATCTTACACGGAGCATGTAAGAGTGCAGAGGGCGTGTCTGACAGCAGAGCTCTCAGAATATACATGCCCCTGCAATGAAGAACAGTAGACAAGTCATAAAAAATGAGCGAGACCGCTCACAGGTGTATGCATACCCCCAGCAACATCACCCCACGTGTACAAGAGCAATAGTTGAAACAACAAATATAAAGATTTTTTATTTATGAAGCAGATTAAATTTAATCTTAGTTATGCGGGTTTGCCTATTGCTTAGCTATGGTTAATGCAGCTTAAATGGCAGAAGAGAATAAAAAGCAAGATATATGCAAATGAAGCAGTACAGCAATAGTGTAGTGGGCAGAGCATTCACCTTACGAGCAGTCATTACCGGTTCAAGTCCCACTGCAGTACATTCCATTTTCCATGTCAAATCACTTTATGACCAATACTTTTAGTTGCATAACCTACTAAATAACATATATTTGTGAACTGGAGTACTGCAATAAATGCAGAATTAAGGTGTCAGTGTCATAATGTTGCAATGTCCACAGATAATCACACGTGCCCCATACAGTATATGTACATAGGAAACAGGGGTACAAATGTAAGGTAAAATGTGTAATGAATGATAATTCCATACAGCTTCCAAATCCCCCACCTTCCCAAGAATCATTAGACATTACTGTCTAAATTAGTGCAGTGGTAAGTGGGAGTAAGCACTAGTAAGCAAGTGTAAGCACTATTAAGCAGTAGTAAGTGGGAGTAAACATATTTAAGCACCAGTAAGTGGGTTTAAACCCATTTGCGTGGGGGTAAGCAATGCGCACACAAGTTAAGCAATATTGAAGCTAACACTCTGTAAGCATATCTAACCAAAGGTTAGCATTGCTTACCTTCACACAAACCCGCTTACAACTGCTTATAAGTGCCTTAATCACTCTGTATGCAACAGCCACTGTTCTGGCCAGACACAAAATAAACAGCCTTTGCAGGCCTTGAACCCAGGGCCCTGTACACTATAGTCACAGTAGTTAACCACTAAGCCATCACAGCAGTACATTAGATTGAGGTATCACCAAACAAATCCTCACTATAGGAAAATCAAACTGAACATGTGAAAGGAATCTATATACAGTCTTATGTTGTATAACCTACTACATAACATAATTATGTGAACTGGAGTACTGCAGTAAGCCTAGATGTGAGGTGTCATTGTAATAAAGTGTTGAAGTCCCCTAATAAAGACAAGGACCCCATACAGTGTACGTACGCATGAATCATGGATACCAGACACATATATAACATGTAATGAATAATAAATCAATGCCAAAAAGCAAATATAATGCAAATTAAATATTAAGCGATGCTAAGCATTGCACAGCCCAGCTCAGTAGGTGTAAGCAATGTGTAGGCCAGCTAACTCAATTTGCCCATTGGTATACCCCTTTAAATAATGCCAACCTTAGGTAAGCAGGTTTGCCCATAGCTTAGCCTTTTCAAAACCATCCCAATCATGGCAAAGTGTGATACACTGGCCCTATTTAAACCCAACATGCAAGAATACATCTCATGACTGGTTGTAGCTTCCCCTTGCAGGCACTTTGTCTGGAATGGGAGAGGGTGTGTGCTTTTGGGCGCAGTGCTGAGGCATCCAGGAATCCAGAGTCATGGCAGGACTTTTTGTGAAAGACCATGAGCAGAGACTGCTGCAGGGCCAGTACCAGGGTTCCCAATATAAAGCAGAAGCCTGGGACCATCTCGTCCATGACCTCACCAGTGCCACTGGCATACCCCAAACTGGTGAGCAGGTCAAGCATCACTATGCCAACCTGAAGTGGCGAAAGGGGGATCTCTTGGATCAGTGAATCGAAGAGGCTAGGAGGACAGGGGCGGTCCCAGCTGTGTGTAAGTATCGCTCCACTACCTGTTTAATAATTGCCAGCTCATGTATATTATGGATAGGTATGGCTAAATATGCCTCTTATGTCCTTCACAGTGGCATGTGAGCGGGCTGCAAACCAGGAGGCCCATGGATGTCGCTTAGAGCTGTTGCAACGCGAGGCATGTTAGTAATACTCTTGCATGTACTGTCATAGGAAATAAATCTAAAAGTATTAGTAAGTTAATTGCCTGTATAAAACTTGTATTGTTTAAGGCAAGTACTGTATACACCAGAGAATATGGCAGGGAGAGTCTCATATAGGTTGTATGTAAATAAAAGCATAATAGCCTGACAAAAAAGGTCTAACTGCTGGACTGCATGTTTTTACTCTGGTATCATATTGTAATGTAGATTTGCATTCACGTAATAGTACTGTTGTATTAAGCACTGTTACCCACACTGTGCAACATAAATAAAAGATGTGGGAATGTCTGTATATGACTGGTGTAATCCCAAGAGGTCGTTTAGTACAACTGAAAGAAACAGAAACAGAAAAGAAAACAGTGAAAAGCCAGACAACAAAATCCAAAGGACATGCAACTGAGTTGAGAACTGTTGTATTTTTAGCATACACAGCCATGGTTTGAATCCTGGGAGTGGTAGTAGGCTGCATACAGAATCATACTCCACAACTGTACAGATATGTCCAGAATATCCAGTAAATCAGCCCATATCTGCTGCCTGCCACCTTGTTCCCTTGGGAAATCAGTGGGATGATCCCAGATGTTTAGGCAGCAAACAAGAAATACAACTGATTGTTGGACATCTATAAGAACAAACCTGTCACTCTAGCAACTCCCCAAACTGTTATGAGAGTAATCAGCCAAGAATGTCCCATCTACACCCCCATGTTGTCAAGCTGTGACCACAATGTGTACAGCAACAGAGTGAGATGTATGTGCATAATACTAATGTGGAATCTGGTAATCTGTGTGGCAACATTAAGGTAGTGCTAACAAACATTGCTCCCACAGGTCCATCAGATACGAACACTGTGCCTAGAAATAAAAGATTGATAACCTGTACTGGCACTGCTCACTCTGGTATTGTATGGCATTGTGAGTGTTGCAGTTGGTCTGAATAATAAGGTATTATTCATCACTGTCACCCACACTGTGCTACATAATAAAACTGTCTAGGAAATCCTGTATAAGAGTGTTGTAAGTCACTAAAGGTTTAAGAGGGCAATAGTCTAAATATGTCCCAATTCACCTGCATGTGTTCAAGAGATGCCCAGAGTCTGTGCAAAAAGAAATGGACAGGTATGTGCATAACATCAACCTAGAAACTGGGAGTATGTGTAAAAACAGTTAGTGTTAACAAACAATTCCTCCACAGGTATACCAGGTAAGAGGTGTATACTGCAGGTAAAAGCAGTTCATGTATATAGTTGTTGACAGCCATACTACTGTCCAAAGTAAGGCAATAGGGTAGTGTACTAACACTTGTAAGGTACAGATAACAGCACTGACTAGGAAAGTAATGTGAACTACAAGAATATACTAGTTGTTAATTGACATTCCCCCCCCCCCTCATATTTGCAACAATAAACTAAATACCCAACTCAATTGGTATGTGCTGACTTAACTGTAATGTTGGGACATATGTTCTATTGTTTGATAATTATTTATATCTGTTTCTATGCATGTGCTATGCTGAAATACTCCAACATTGGTAGCATGGTGCCATCAATGTACCTGCATGCTGTTGTAATTACCACTGTGGTCCCATATATGCATGTGTTCTGTTTGCAATGCAACTGTTCCATATCTGGTGCTTGGGTTAATGGGAATATCTATGCATGCTGTTATACCTAATGCTGGAATGTGTTGACTATTACTAAACCCACATAGGTTGATAAAACATAAACACCATAGCACGTATGGGAATGCGGGATCCAGCGAAACCACCTGTGCCACTTCAGCTGGTCGTGGCACCGGGCACCAGCACATCTGGGGCCCAAGTCGGGACCTCCTAGTCCATTGGTCCTGCACCACCATTCGGATGGAACTGCCTCAGGGGATGGGACTCACCCCCCCGGGAGTGGGCGCAGACAGGAACATGTCACCAGGTCCAGGTCGTGGTGCGTAGTGAGCTCAACCGGGAGTTTGGAGCTCTGCTACGCCAGCTCGAGGGCCGCATGTCATGACTAACGGGTCGGACTGGCTCTCCAATTCAGCCCCCAGCCCAGCCATCTTTGGGACTGTGAAGGTG
>NC_056740.1:403956084-404063584 GCF_019279795.1 Protopterus annectens | reverse complement strand
CTGCTGGCAAACATTCCCAAAACATAACATGCTATTGTGTCACTGTTCTAGAACATATGTGGGTAGTAATAGTCTACACAATCCCAGAACATGTCCAACAGCATGCATAGATATCCCAAATAACACAGAATGTCAGATGTGCAGCAATAACATAGCAAGCATACCACAGGCATATATGGAACCATAGTGGCCCTGACAAAGGCATGCAGGTGAATAGTCAGTAAGAGGCCAGCAATGATAGTGCCCACACAGGGAACATGGCTACAAACATATAACACAAAGTGTGGTACAATACAATATCTGTCCCACTGGTAGGTAAGCTGTAGCCATGCCTACTGAGTTGTGTGTACAGTTTGTTGTCGCTGAAATGGGGGGGGATTACACAGATGTGTATTATGAACTGTGGTATCCTTGCTGTATGAGTTGCTCAGACCTGTTTCCATCTTTATGTCTTTCAGGCAAGATGTCACATGAACGCCTTCCTGCTATTCAGCTGCTGAAAATGACATAGTGCCGAACTATCTAATCCAGCACTACCCTGTCTTGTTTGGCCGGGCCGCCCCTGAACAGTAGGAGCGGACCGCCCTGTGGAACGACCTAGTCCACAGGGTCAATGATGTCGCACTGCACAACCACAGTTATGAGCAGGTCCGACATCATTGTTCTGACCTGCTTCACAATGCCCATCGGTGTGCTGATGCAGTCCAGGGGATTCACCTTGCAATGGGGGGGGGCATGCCATCCATCCCCCTGACATGTGTTGAGGAACACCTCGCCAGCCTCATGGCACCTGCCCATCTACACAGCCAACAACTGCCAGACATCACTGTGGAGGTGGGTGCTACCCCCACACCAGCTGAGCAGTGTGCAGGTAAGGCCAGAAGGCACATCAGTAGACCACTGCTGCTTAAGCATCCGCATCTGTACAGGTACATCATGCATATCTGACATGTCATATATATAGTTTGTTGCTGCATAGTAGTAATAAACATATGTGCATACATGGTAGTATTGTATACATGCACTGCTGATGTACTGTAATGCTGCACCCACCCTGTAGCAATGCCACAGGTGTGGGCACTGAATTCGTATCCCTCATCCTCTTATGGGTGTCCCGCCAGTATACCACCAAGGCAGCAGCCTGTAGCTGGTGAGTATGTTTTACGCTGATGCTTGCCAATACACCGAGCATGTAATGGCTATGTAATATTCCATTCACACATCTAACACACCTACCCAGAATGCATGATGTACATGTTCACGTATTGTTGCTGTTAAATGTACTGCATCACAGTGGTGACCATGATGGGGTATTGGAAGGGTATGTCAGACACCTCCAAGATAACTAACATCCTGTCATTGCGGAATGTGTCCACAGGGATTAACATAATGGTGGGAGACATGGCCTACAATAGGGACATGTTTGAAACATCACGCGTATACAGTGCAACAGTGTATATACCAGTAGTACAATAGCAACTGTTACAGATTTACACTACGGCATAACGTATTACTGTGGTCCACATTATTAGCTGGGACTAGGCCATAACAGGTAGTGTTCAGTATATGGGACACTGCAAACTGACACATGTGTAGGCCTTACTTGTCAAGCATCTGCAAAAAGGCTGAAGGTGGGGAGGGGGTGTCAGCATGACACACCAGTGCACTGCAGCAGGGATCCTAAGGATGCTAAGAATGGCTGTATCTGCACACAGTCAGGTTCAGGAACTGTGGCAGACATAACCCTACCCCCACAGCAA
The DNA here is from genome assembly GCF_019279795.1 of Protopterus annectens. Taxonomy (NCBI): domain Eukaryota; kingdom Metazoa; phylum Chordata; order Ceratodontiformes; family Protopteridae; genus Protopterus; species Protopterus annectens. Next base: position 404,061,824 of record NC_056740.1, on the reverse strand, counting down.
TAGTGACGATAGTATGTGAACACCAAGGGATGTGCACATGAGTAGACCTTGCAATCATGCAGATTTGGGGGACATGTGTAGGGCAGACTGAACATACACTGGCAAATGCAGATGGCCCATGCTAGTATACCCCTGCCAGGAATAGTGACTGCTGTAGTACAAATAACAATAGGTGCAACAAACCGTTATGATATGGGTTTGCACACATGGAGTGTATGCATCACGGTCAGCATCTGCACACCTAACACATTTTGTAGACACTGCATGTGAATGTACAGGACATATGTCACATATCGGGCTCATGTATTTTTAATATATGCGGTGATGTGGTCCCATGGCAGATCAATGAAGGGTGTGTCATATCAATAAGGATGTGTACACTCCCCATAGCCATGGTATGGCCTGACAGTTGCCAGTGTAATAGTATTGGATTGGTCATACAAGGTCCACTGAAGTTGAGATCTGTAAACCAGACATCAGGCATTCACAAATGACATCTGTCCACATATCATCCCAGGTATGTGTTGCTGAAAAACATAGGGGCTGTGAGCATTAGAGATGACATAACTGACACAGTACTACACATTCAGCAATGGGTTGTACACCTGTGAGGTTTGGTGCACAGTACATGGCAGGGTGCAGAATAGGTGCACAGCAATACTGTGTACATGGGTGCAGTGGTATCCAGGGGAAGGGGTATCACCTACTAACACAGCCCATGCATCACACACATGTATACTGTTGCTAGCATGGATTGACTATAGCTGCACTGCATGCTGTTGTGTACCATATGTTATGCATGTTGACAGATGGGTAATAGGAGAATTATGTGTACTATGTTTGTGCCACCTTACCTGTATGTGTGTGTGTGTGTGTGTGTGTGTGTGTGTGTGTGTGTGTGCGTGTGTGTGTGTATTTTGTCTGTAGGGTCACTCTGGTGAAGTGGGGGGAGGTTGATGCATGTAGGATGAGTGTGTGTGTTTGTGTGGGTGTCCATGTAAGCACATGTGTGATGGTGGGGTTGTTCATACAGCAGGACTTCCCTTTGGAATTGTGCAGAACATGGACATGGACTGACACATGACACACCAGGAATACTTGTCAGCTATGTAATCACAGGACAGCTGATAGTATAATAAGGTCTGTAGCATGGAACATGCATTGGGAGGGAAAGTAGACACCAGGTATACTCTTAATATTGCATTCAGCAGAGAGGTGACCGACAACACACGTATGCAGAACTACAGATGCATTGGGGAATTACTAGACAACACCTGGGAGTGTATCCATGTATTACAGATGTCACATGATAGGTTGATTGAGCAGCATATCTGGCATGTGCTGAGCAATACTTACACATGACGAGTGAACATAGTAGCCCCTCACATATAGGGGCCATGCTCATGATGTCCAGACATACACAGGGTGAACTCTGAATGACAGCAGTGAGGCCATGTAAAACCACTCCACTCAGGTCAGGGAGGAATTGGAGTAAACGGTCATGTGTTGTGATCACTTGTCTAGGCATTTAGAGGAATGATATTTTAATGAGTGGTATTAATGAGTGTATGTTACCAAGTGTGATGAAGGATGGGGAATGCATGGGAAAAAATGTGGGACTGTCTATAAAGTCATGGACAGGTAGGTATTAAGGTGTTGTGTGTGTGTGTGTGTGTGTGTGTGTGTGTGTGTGTGTGTGTGTGTGTGTACTATTATGCAGTGCTGTACAGGTCTTAAAGTGCATTTCTTGTTTTCTCCCACAGGTGGCGAGGTGGGTCAGGGTCCCTCCTGCATGCAATCTGATGTTGGTGTGCATACAGACACCAAGAAGATGATGATAGTACTGTTGAGTCACAGGTGGGGTTGTCAGGGGCCGAAACAGTGCCATTATTTGACATTCCCCTTTTAGCCACCCCAACCCCGCACACAGTTGCAGTGCCCATACATACCCCATCACCAGTGGCCATAGCGAAGGGACAGCTGGCGGTTAGTGGCAGTGCACAGGAGAGTGTAGTATCCATGCCTACTGTGTCTGGTCACAGCAGGCATAGCCAGATGTCTTGTAGGGCACACATAGGCAGATGTCCCAGGGTGCTCATGGTAGGGCTACTGGGCATCATGCTCCTGGCAGATGCGCCACAACTGATCCCACCAGACACATGTTTCAGGCTATCATGGGGGCGCAGGCACATATGGAAATGTACACCAGACAGGGCCTGAGGCTGCAGAGGGCTGCTCTAAAATCTGCAAGCGACAACTTCCATGAACTGTCTGGTGCCCTCCATAATTATATCGAGCTCATGGACAGATGGTTTGGTGAGATGATGGGCCTCTTCGACCGTGGTTTGTCTGTACTTGAACATGTGGTGGGAGTGTGGCGATGGCTGCATGGACATAGGCTAGCAACACCAACAGCTGGCGGTCAACGTGGACGTGATAGCACACCAAGGTGCTCCCGTAGTGACAGTACCAGCCCCAGCACTGCGGGGGGGGCAATGTCCACACCACAGCAGGCCATGAGCACGTGGTCCTGGCCAGTCCCAGGAGGGACCTGGTTCCAGCGGATATCTGTCATCATCAGGGGAGAGTAACACATCAGGGCCTGTACCTGGACGTGCCCATGGAACCCCTGGCAGGCAAAGTCCATGTGTCCGTGGCCAGAGGCAGTGAACTGCACACCCTACCAGGTATGGTCTGCAGCTGTCCATAAACACCTGTATAGGACAGCCACATAGCAGAATTGTGTGCATGCATACCCACACACTATACAGATACACCTAGGGCAACCCCATACCTACACACACCACATCACCATGCCCAGTTCAACTCATTATACCCCTCACCCACACACATGGTGTCAAATGTATGGACCACCCTCGGCCTCTGGCAAACCAACAACACACCCTGTGCATATGATGATACCTGCGGCACATTCCTGTCATCCATAACATTGATGCAGGGACAGACTATTATGGCTCTGATGCAAATGGTGACTGTACTACAGTGTACCAAAGTAAAGCAGTGTAACATGTCAGGAGTAATGTTTAATGCATATACATCAGGTAATGTAGGCATCCAGCAATGATGCATTATAGCTGTTAGTAACACTGGTTGACTGTGGTCTCCATAATGTTATCCATTTGTGTTGTAGGTGTACATGTGGCAGCAGGAGGATGGTATGTACAGTTGAACACATGTCACAGGTTTGTATAACAGTTACTGCCTGTGCCACATGGAAAGGTGACCCGCTGGGACATGTATAATCTGCAACCTGATGTAGAGACATCCACATACACACGCACTTTTACTTGGCAACAATGGGACTAGACCCCTATCTAGGTATTTAGTGTTACTGAAGTGTGTGGCTTTCATTGAACACAGCACACAGTGTTTAGGATGATGTGTGTTCCAGGTTACATGTTACAGGCAGAACATCCCCAGACATGTACAGTATGCTAATAGGGGATGTAATGGTTGTATATGGACAAAACATAGTGTGACATACTATCATATACGCATTAACAGACACATAACAGGCAGACACACGTCCGAGAGACCTGGGCCTATCGCTGCCAATTAACTTGACTGTGTGTCCAATGTGCTACAGGTAGGCTGCACACAGCACAGGCATAACTGGGCTGGATTATGGTATCAGTTACCTGTATGGTTAACGGTGACAGTGGTCACCATAAAGTGGTACATGTGACATATACCAGGTGTACCTTGGTGTAATGACAGTGTACAAAGCACCCACATCCTCCAGTGAATACAGTACTTCCTGAAACCCATGATGACACTCTGACATACCCACCATCACACATTGCCCACGACTGCGATACAACCCATTGTATTTCCCAACAGTAGTACGACAGGGATATGCATCTAATGCACATGCCACAGGCATAGTAGGGTGTTGCATTGTCATGCCTCACCTATGGGCAGCAACAACACTATCTGTACTACTGTGTGGCAATTGGTATTGTAATAGGAGTATGTGGCCTCGGAATGCTGTACTCTACAGATATACGGACATGCACACATACACACACTTGGCAGAACTCAATGGGTATCCCATGCCTATTGACCCATTTGTACAGCACTGTTGTGCTGGTACTGCAAGGTTCTTGTAGCAGTTAGGGAGAGGAGCATAACAGGGTACATGTAAAGTCCTATACAGCAGCAGCCACAAATGACTATGGCAATGGCTGTTGCAGTGGTTGTGAAAGCCCTCATGGAATTCCCAAGTACAGGTGTAATAACACATAGACACTGCTATCTTCAGTAATGCACACGTACACATGTCAGTACTGGGGTGCATCACTGCAGGTGGTCATAGTTGTGTACCTAGCTATTGTCCATGGAGAGATGGGTTATAGGGGATGTGTGTACAATGGTATCCTGTCACCTGCCATGTGCCAGCAGGCAGTCTATCAACAGGCATCACTATGGTGACCCTCAGGGTGAGAGTGACATGCATCAACCAATCCTCTGGGTGCCTCCTGCACATGGCCACTGAGGTGATCAAGTTGACATGTATGCAACATGTATTACAACACATGGTTAGTATCTGTGATGGAGACCTGTACCCAAGTATGTTCTGTTGATTGCGGTAGTGTAGTGGAGGTATCCAGAGCATGTGGTGCGTACAGGGTGTTGTCTCCTATATGTGCCAGTTCTTACACAGCTGGAAAGACATGTCAGTGTCAATCAAGCATAGGTTACCTGTACATATCCCAGCTGGATACCTGCCATCTGCACATCTGTACAGCGATTGACAGTCATCAGCTTGGCAAGTACCTATGCAGTAGGATGAATGTGTCGGCAAATGTTTGACAACAATATGTATGCCATAACTACATATTGGAAGCCCTCACTGACATGTGCTGTACAGACAGTAGTCTACAGTTACATTCCACGTGTCGGATCATTATCCAGTAGGGGATATATACTGTGACACAGCTCACACACCAGGGACACAACAGGGAGGCCTCAGAGTCCAGCTATGCCCACGGGTGTGCTTGTTGTCAGTACTACATTTATAGGTTCATAGGTTCATACTAGGCTATTTGCCCTAGGGCATTTATAAGCCTAGCCAGAATGTGTATGGCTTTCGCCACCCATTTTAAATTTATTTTGCTATGCCCTTTTTCAAGGTTAGTATACTGTGCCTCTGTCTAACAGTGACACAGAAGTGATACCCAGGGTAAACCTATGATCTCCCATCCACTCATCAAGATTCCTCTTGAAGAGAGTCAATGAGGGACTCTGCCTAACCTGGACTGGGATTTTATTCCAGAGTGAAGGGAGCCTCTGGGTTATGAATCTGTCCCTCCAGCACTCTACTCCTGCCTGGGAAAGCACTGTCAACAGTAGTACTGCCATGATACACTAAATGCCAGTGTGACAGCCATACCCTGGGTTACTACCCCTGCATGTAACACATTCACATGGATAACAGTGCTGTACAGGCCTCATATACTTGTGTGTTCCAGACATGACACACACACCCCTTGCTACTGTAATGACAGCACATAGGCGCATGTATTGTACATGGCATTACATACACTTATTACAGATGTCATTACACTGCTATGTTATCAGACTGGGTGGTGAGAACTGGTTACCAGGGCTAAGCAATGCTTAGCAGGTATCAACATTGCTCCAATATAACAGCTAAGTTGATTTGCACACTGGTAAGCGAAGCCTACATGGTGTAAGCGCCTGTACGTTTACCCGTAGCTTAGCACCACTTAGCTTTGCGCAAACCCACTTAAAGCTCCGCAGAACTGCCTTAACCACTCTGTATCCGGCAGCCCTTGTTCTGCCCAGAAAACAAAATAAACAGCCCTTGCAGGTCTTGAACCCAGGAGCCTGTACACTATAGTCACAACAGTTAACCACTACGCCATGACCACTGTGAAGACAGCTGTTGTTTTTCCAATATATCTGCCAATACACATATTGATAAGTATTAAACAATTGCCTTTACTTCCACAATTGTGTAGTACTTGTTATTGATATTACTGTTACATCACATATGTTGCTATATCATAATGTACACATATCAGATACATACAGTGAGATACATCTGGGAAAGTATACACAACCGTGATGTTTACACATGACAGGAATATGGATATATACATATGTTGATATATGTCTACATGTACATACACATGTATATTTATACATATGTCTGTATACACATCTGTAAAGTGCATCATATATATGGCCATGTCTAGAGCTCTTTGTGTATATGTATATATATATATATATATATATATATATATATATATATATATATATAGATATACATGTATGCACATCCTGTGTACAAATGTACCTATGTAGATATATATGTAGATATCTATAACTATATGTGCATACATATCTATTCAGATATACCTATTACTGTTGATATATAGTATATGTATCTATATCTGTATATGTGTAGACATATATTGCTGTGTATATGTATATATTTGAATGTTTATATATATATATATATATATATATATATATATATATATGTACATATATATATCCATCTATGTATGTCGATATGCATATGTGTACAGTGGGCTAATTTCCAACTCTTTCATTTCCCTGCTATAAAACCTGCATTTGCAAGGTTTTTGTGCTAGTATACAGCTTAGAAAGCTCCTGCCTGGTGCCCTGCAGAGTTCTACAGCAGCAGAGACACAAAAGAGAGACTTTGGAGTGATTAAGTATCATTTTTCTGCATTTTCTTGCTACCTTTAGCTAATTTGACCTAAAACGCCAATTTTTCAGAGTTTCTGTGATTTAAAAAGCTTGTTTCAGCTACATATTGTACTTATTTTACTGCCTGCACTTTAACAAAGTTGTTTTTGTGTTTAAATTACCTGTTTAACTGCTATAGGCTACACACTCAAGTGTGATAGCCATTTCTGTGCATTTAAAGTATTTTTTTGATTGTATCTGCTTTATTTTCTGAAAAAAAAAGAAAAAAAATATATACTTGTTTTCCTGCCTTTCTAAGCTAGTATAGTCCAGTTTTTAGGTTAGTGCTGAATTCAGGGCTGTGTTACAAGTTTCTGTGTTTGCCCATACCTTACTTGGACAGAAGGAAGTTTCTCTGTTCACCTGTGACAGAGTGGAGCTTTGAACAGCCTATCTCTCCCTGGAGGAGTGGTTTCAGCTCAAAAATTAATTGTTTATTGGCCATTTTGGGCTAATTTCTCTCTCTTTCATTTCCCTGCTATAAAACCCGCATTAGCGTGGTTTTGCATGCCGGGCAACAGAGGTTAGCTAGGCTAGAACTATTCCCAGCTACTCTTGAAGACTTGAAGTCTACTCTTCAATTTTTCCCTTGGAACTAGACAAACTTTCAACTTAAGCACTCAAACCATTCACTTCTCAGTCCAGCACTTGCTCAGAACTCATAGCAAGCACTAATAAACTTTAGCACTAGACTCCACCCTATACTGTAGAGAAGGACAAGGCTCTCTATTCGACCTTACCAGCTAATCAGTAAAACAGCTCACTGTACCTATCCAGGCATGTCCAAAGGGCAGTTTTAGGTGTACTCTCCGGTCCAACTGGTGAATCTGGGCATTTTGAGGCAATCTTACAACTGCCTCATATACACAGATAACCCTCTCCTCCTACCACCAAACACTAATAAATGCGGGAGATGCAATTATACAGCCAAACTGGAGGCTAAGCTCTCAAAACCCAAGACTGGACCAGACAGTCAAGAGGAGAAGGGAATTACTTGCATCACACCACCAGTCTCACATACACCTATGAAACCAGCACCTGCAAAAAAACACACATAAATACACAAAAACATACTCGGAGGCGCTAAATAAAAATCTGCAAAAGCAACAGAGACCTCCAAAGCAGACATCCAAGCAACCTCCACCCCCAACACACACCATGAAACACATACTTCGCAAAACCAGTGTGCCTTGCAATCATAGCCCTTAAGGCAAAATAACATACCAAACACACTAGTAATAGGTGACTCTATAGTCAGGCACACTGACGTCCCGCTCGCTAGGCTGAACAAAGAGAAGGTTACTGTTAGCTACCTGTCGGGTGCCAGGATCCACCACATAACACAAGTACTCAGGTCACTCCAGAGCAAGTACAAATACGACTCTGTCATTGTTCATGCTGGTGTGAATAACCTGAGCCGTACCTCCCTGCACTACATGAAAAGAGACATGGAAGAGCTTCCTGATCATGCAGCCCAAGCCGGTATGACCCTGACCCTGAAAAGTATCCTGCCCTCACCAAGAATTATACCACAGTATAAAGAAAAAATTATCAATTTTAACAACTGGCTAAGCTTCTGGTGTCATTCAAAGGGGATCCAGTGTCTGTCAGCCTGGGATGACATGCTTGACAAGCCAAGCTGCTTCGCTATAGATGGCTTGCACCTGTCACCCTTAGGCTTTTGAATACTGGCCAAGGCTCTTGCCACCCCCATAGTGCCTTTTTTAGGCAAGGCTCAAAAGACAAACCCACTGCCGTAAATAGCATGAGTAACAAAACACTGAGGGTTATGCTACTCAATGCCATAGGTTCATAGGTAGGTACTAGGCTATCGGCCCTGGAGCCTATACAAGCCCAGCCAAAAAGGTACCCTGGCTTTATGGCACCCAAGAAAATTATTTTCCTGTGCCACTGTCAAGCAGATCCACAGAGGTGATCCCCGGGGTGAATTTCCTATTTCCCATACAATCATCAAGATTTTTCTTGAAGAGCACTAATAAGGAGCTTTGTTTGATATAGATAGGTAGTTTATTCCAGAGTATGGGAAGTCTCTGGGACAGGAATCTATCCCTCTGGCATGTTCTGTTTATTGTGGTGACAAGGTTTAGGTCCCTAGAGTGTGTAGCTTGGAGGGACTGGGATTTCTTTAAGTGGAGCATGTCCAACAGCTCTGAGTTTGACATAGCTTTGTATGTTAGGCAGAGATCACCTCTGAATAGGCAATATGTGACAGAGTAAATCTGGAGTTTTTTGAGACGGTCTGCGTAGGGCATCTATTTGAGGCTGGTAATCCTCTTTGTGAGGTATTTCTGCAGCCTTTCCAGTTGTTGAAGATGTCTTGTGAGGTACATACCAAAAGGGGCATTGTACTCTATAATGGGTCTAATGAGTGATGAGGGGAGGGGAACAATGACCTCTTTTTTTTCTGGATGAGAAACCTTTTGTGATTAGATGTGCCACATAGAAGGATTTCCTGACTACTATAGCGATGTGATTATCAAAGGAGAGACTACTGTCCACCTGTGTCCCAAGGTCTCTTATCACACATTCGGTGTTAAGTATACTATGGCGTGTGTTGTAGTTCATGAGTACAGAGTTTTTACCAAAGGGGATGACAATGCACTTTTTGGCACTGAGCTTGAGGCCATGGCTTTGACACCAGGCATCTATCTCAGTGAGGCACTTTTGTAGGATGCCCAGATCATTAGGAGTTTTGATTATGGCTCCTAGTTTGCAGTCATCTGCGAACTTCATTAGCCAAAGACCTTCTGTGTTAGCCTTTACTTCAGAGAAGTAGATACCAAACAGGAGAGGACCCAGGACTGAATCCTGTGGTACTCCACTTGTCACTGGTCTGAAGTCGGACTTGGAGTCTGCTACTTTCACAGTGTGGGTTCTGTCAGTGAGCCAGTTGGCAACCCATCTTGTGACATAAGGATTTATACCTAGTTTAGTGAGTTTATCTATAATTCCAGAGTGGGGGATGGTGTTGAAAGCCTTGGCAAATACTAGTTAGGCTGTGTGAACCACCTTACCCTTGTCTACAGCTTTGGTGACTGCTTCAAAGAAGTCTGTCAGGTTTAGGAGACATGATCTGCCTTTTACAAACCCGAACTGGGTGGGATCCAGAGTTTGGAGATTACCAATGTCTTTGTGTATAAGTTCCATGATGATACATTCCATGGCCTTGTAGACCAGGCTCGTCAGGCTAATGGGGTGGTAGTTCCCGGGATCCATGGTGGCTCCCCCCTTGTGGAGTGGGATAACCGTTGCTATGCGCCATTCAGCAGGCACAAAGCCTGAGGTGAGGCTATGATTGAACATGGTACTTAGGTGGGGTGCCAGTTCGTTCTGTAGTACGTGTAGAACGCAGCCTGGGATGTTGTCTGGTCCCATGGATGCTGTGTTCTTAGCTTTAGAGAGTGTGGTTTTTACCTGTGCAGCCGTGATTACAGGAACTTTGCATTCTTCCGGTATAGAGATGGGCTCTTTAGGGGGTGAGAGGGGAGTAAAGTTAGCACTGAACCTATCTGCCAGGATGTTGGCAATATCAGTTGGGTCTGTACATATAGTGCCATTGTGCTGTAACTCAGAGCAGATCTGAGTGTTGCCCTTGAGATTCTTGACATAGCTATAGAATGCTTTGTGGTTGTCTTTAAAATCAGTGGTGATTTTGTTTTCGTAACTAGCTTTGGAGGATTTTATCAGGGATCGCAGCTTCTTACTGAGGCTGACCAGGGAGTTCCTCCACTCGTGGGATTTTACTCTCTTTTGCAAGAGTTTCTTCCTTCTGTTGTACAGTTTGTTTATGGCAGGGGACCACCAGATTGGCTTCCTTTTTTTGGAGGATAGTGTCTTGGTTCTGTTTGGGATAGCACGATCCATGCACTCATGTAAGTGCTTATAAAGTGCAATTGTGTATGATTCAGTAGTCGTAACTGTATTGTCCATCTGTATGGGTGTCATGAAGTTCACCGCTTCTGTCTTAAGAAGCATGAAGTTAACTTTGGAGAAATTTTTTATCATGGTTTTTTTAATGGGGGGGTGGAGGCAGGATGTGGATAATGGTGGTAATTAGCTTATGGTCGGATTGGACCAATGAGGCGTCGACTTCAGGTGTGGAACACCGGTCACTCATATTGGTAATGACTAGATCTAGGATATTGTTGCCCCTGGTGGGGGTGTGGATAAGTTGATCCAGGGCACTGGCATTTATAATTCCAGAAAGCATTGAGCGAAGGAGTTGGTACATGAGTAGTTTTCCCAGTTAATGGTGGGGTAGTTGAAATCGCCCATTATTAGGGTGTTTGGTTGAACCCTAATATTTTCCAGTACATCAAGAAAAGAGGAGTGGTAATCCTGGGGCATGGTGGGTGATCTGTAGCAAGCTACAATTTGGATTGCAGTTTTGCCCAGAGTTAGTTGCACTTGGATAACCTTGGCTGCATTATGCTGAGCAACTAGCCTGGAGGTGTGGATGTCGTTAATGAATATGGACACACCTCCGCCTTTGATGTTCTGGTCCAGGTTACATGGACGAAAAGTGTGGTATGAGTTATAGCCTGGTAGTGCAGGGGTGCTCTCTGGAGCCTTGAACCAGGTCTCAGTCACTGCACATATATCGATGTTCTCCATTTTAAGAAGTGCCTCGAGTAAGTGCATTTTGAGATTTAGACTTCTAGCATTGAGTAGCATCACCCTCGGTTTTTGCTTGCCTGTTCCTGTTATGGTGGTGAATTCATCATTTGAACCTTGCCTAAGAAAGGCACTATAGGGGCGGCAAGATCCTTAGCCAGTATCTGGAATCCCAGGGGTGGCAGGTGCAGGCCATCTCTGGCAAAGCATCGTGGTCTGTCGACCATGTCATCCCAGGCAGACAGATACTGGATCCCTTTAGAATGGCACCAGAAGCTTAGCCATTTGTTGAAGTCACTCATTTTTTCCTTGTACTGCGCCATCATTCTGTGTGATGGCAGAATGCTACTCAGAGCTAGGGTCATACCTGCCTGGGCTACAAGATCGGAGAGGTCTTCCATGTCTCTTTTCATGTAGTCCAGGGAGGTACATCTCAGGTCATTCACACTGACATGGACAATGACAGAGTCATATTTGTACTTGCTGTGGAGTGACCTGAGTGCGTGGGTTATGTGGTGGATCCTGGCACCCAGGAGTTTATGTCTCAAAATGCACGCACTAGAGGCACTCCTCAGTATGGAGAAAATCAATATATGTGCAGTAACAGAAACCTGTTTTAAGGCTCCAGAGAGCACCCCAGCACTACCAGGCTACAACTCATACCATACATTTTGGCCACAAAACCCAGACCAAAATATAAAAGGTGGGGATGTATCCATATTCATCAAGGATACCCACACCTCCAGGTTAGTGGCACAGCACAATGCTTCAGAGATCATCCACGTGCAACTAACAACGGGCAGAACTGCAATTCAAATTGTAGCTTGCTACAGATCACCCACCATGTCCCAAGACCCCCATTCTGCATTTCTGGAAAGACTGGGACAGATAAAGGTCCTAGCAAACACTCTGATATTGGGTGATTTCAATTACCCAAACATTAACTGTAAGAACTACTCAAGTACTAACTCCCTTGCCCAACATTTCCTAGAATTTATAAACTCAAACGCCCTGGATCAACTGGTCAACACCCTCACCAGAGGTGACAACATATTGTACCTGGTCATTACCAACATGGGCGACCGGTGTTCCACACCAGAGGTCAACCCCTCACTGGTTAGATCTGACCATAAACTAATCACTCTGGATATCCACATTCCACCCCCACCCACACTCACAAAAAACACAGTGAAAAACTTTTCAAAAGCAAACTTCACGTTACTTAAGACCGAGGTGGAAAGTTTCATAGGTTCATAGGTTCATACTAGACTATCTGCCCTGAGGCAATTATAAGCCTAGCCTGATTCTGTATGGCTTATGCCACCCCTTGATTTGAGTATATTGTGCCCTTTAAGATTTAGTTTACTGTGCCTCTGTCTAACAGTGTCACGGGAGTAATCCCTGGGACAAACCTACGATCCCCCATCCACCTATTGAGATTCTTCTTGAAGAGATTCAGTGAGGTGCTCTGCCTCACATGAACTGGAATTATATTCCAGAGCGAAGGGAGCCTCTGGGTTATGAACCTGTCCCTCCACCAAGTTCTATTTATTTCTGTGCTGAGGTTCAAGTCCCTTGAGCGTGTGGCTCTAAGGGATTTAGATTTACTGAGGTGGAGCATGTCCATTAATTCTGGATTTGACATAGCTTTGTATGTCAGGCACAGATCGCCTCGAAGTAGGCGGTATGCAACTGAGTAGAGCTGGAGTTTTTTTAACCAAGCAGCATATGGCATCTGTTTGAGACCCTTGATCCTCTTGGTGAGATACTTTTGGGGTCTTTCTAATTGCTGCAGGTGTCGGGTAAGGTACATCCCAAAAGGGCATTGTATTCTATGATGGGCCTGATGAGGGATGAATAAAGGGGCACGATTACCTCTCTTGATCTAGATGTGAAACCCTTCGTGATGAGGTGGGCTATGTAGAAGGTCTTTCTAACCACTTTGGCAATGTGGTTTTCAAAGGAGAGATTGCTATCAACTTGGGTCCCCAGGTCCCTAATAACTTTCTCTGTTCTTAATGGGTTTCCACCTATGTGGTAATTTGTGGGCACATTGTTTTTGCCAAAGGGTATGACTATACATTTTTTGGCATTTAGCTTTAGACCATGGTGCTGGCACCAGTTATCTGTCTCTGTGAGACCTTTTTGAAGGATGTTTGTGTCAGCTGGAGAGTTGATTATGGCGCCCAGTTTGCAGTTGTCTGCGAACTTGGTGAGCCATAGTCCTCCCACATTTGCCTGTACCTCGGAAAAGTATATACTGAACAAAAGTGGTCCCAGGACAGAACCCTGTGGGACGCCACTTGTGACTGGTTTTGAGTCTGACATGGCTCCAGCAACTCTCACTCTGTGGGTTCTGTCTTTGAGCCAGTTTGCGACCCATCTTGTGACATAGGGGTTTATATTTAAGCTGGATAGCTTATCTATGATGCCCGAGTGGGGTATTGTGTCAAATGCCTTTGCAAGGTCCAGATAGGCTATGTGGACTACCTTCCCTTCATCTATGGCTTTGGTGACTGTTTCAAAGAAGTCAACCAGGTTCAAAAGGCAGGATCTGCCCTTGACAAAGCCGAACTGGGTAGGATCTAGTGTCTGTAGGTCCTCAATGTCTTTGTTTATGAGCTCCATGATGATCCTCTCCATAGCCTTGCAGACTAAGCTAGTCAGGCTTGTGGAGCGATAGTTACCAGGGTCCGTAGAGGCTCCACCTTTGTGGAGTGGGACCACTGTTGCTGTACATCATTCTGTGGGTACATATCCTGTAGTGAGGCTGAGATTGTATAGCTGTTTTATTTGAGGGATTAATTCCTCTTGGAGTTCATGTAGGACACAACCTGGGACACCATCTGGTCCCATGGAAGCAGTGTTTTTTGCTTTGGAGAGGGCAGCCTTCACCTGAGCATCAGAGATGTTTGGGAGGCAGCCCTCTGCTGGGATAGATACTTGCTCTTTTGGGGGGTGGAGAAGTTAGCACTGAACCTGTCTGCCAGGATATTGGCGATGTCTGTGGGTTCAGTGTATTTTTTGTCGTTTAGAATCAACTCAGAACAAGTCTGGGAGTTGCATCCCAGGTTTCTAACATAACTGAAAAATGCCTTATGATTGTCTTTGGTGTCCTGTGCAATTTTCTCTCGAAGCTGGCCTTGGAGGATTTTATGAGGGATCATAATTTTTGCTAGTACTGATCAGAGATGCCTTCCCTATTAGGGATTTTGCTCTATCATGTAGTAGCTTCCTCCTTCTGTTGTACAGTTTATTTATGGCAGGGGTCCACCAGACTGGACGCCTGCCTTTGGATGATTGGGTCTTGGTTTTGTTTGGGATAGCATGATCCATGCATTCCTGGAGATGTCCGTAGAATGCATTTATATAGGATTCTGCAGTTTGGGACGTAGTTTCCACTGGCCCTGGGGCCTTGAAGGATTCCACTTCAGTTTTGAGAAGTGAGAAGTTTGCTTTTGAGAAGTTTTTCACTGTGGTTTTCTGGGCTGAGGGTGGGGTCGGGATGTGGACATCCAGTGAGATTAATTTATGGTCTGATCTTACCAATGAGGGATGTACTTCTGGTGTGGAGCATAGAGTCCCCATGTTGGTAATGATCAGGTCTAGTATGTTGTCCCCTCTTGTGGGAGTGGTGACTAGTTGTTCCATAGCATTTGAGTTTATAATTTCCAGGAACCTTTGGGCTAAGGTGCTGGGGCTTGAGTAGTGCTCCCAGTCAATGTTTGGGTAGTTGAAGTCGCCCAATATAATGGTGTTCGGATAGATCTTCATGTTCTCCAATGTTTTCAGGAAAGCCGAGTGGGATTCCTGACTTTGAGAGGGTGGTCTGTAGGATGCTATAAACTCAAAAGCAGTCTTGCCCACTGTTAGTTGCACATGGATGGTCTCCAATACTTCGTGCAATGCCACTAACCTGGAGGTGTGGATATCCTTGATAAATATGGAAACTCCCCCTCCTTTTGTGATTCGGTCAGGGTTTTGGGGCCGAAAAGCATGAAATGAGGTATAGCCTGGTAGTGCTGGGGTGCTCTCTGGAGCCTTGAACCAGGTTTCTGCCACTGCACAGATATCGATGTTCTCCATACTGAGGAGAGCTTCGAGTCCATGCATCTTGAGGTTAGGACTTCTGGCATTTAGCAGCATTACCCTTAGTTTCTTGTTCCTTGTGTTGTCTATGGGGGTGGGTTTGACTTTTGAGCCTTGCCTAAAAAAGGCACTATGGGGGTGGCAAGAGCCTTTGCCAATATCCAAAAGCCCAGTGGTGACAGATGCAAGCCATCCCTAGCGAAGCAACGTGGCTTGTCGAGCATGTCATCCCAGGCTGACAGACACTGGATCCCCTTTGAATGACACCAAAATTTTAGCCAATTGTTAAAATCGATCATTTTGCCTTTGTACTGTGGCATCATTCTAGGTGAGGGTAAGATGCTGCTCAAGGTCAGGGTCATATCAGCCTGGGCTACATGATCAGAGAGCTCCTCTATGTCTCTTTTCATGTAGTCCAGGGAGGTACGTCTCAGGTCATTCACACCAGCATGTACAATGACTGAGTCATATTTGTATTTGCTTTGGAGTGACCTGAGTTCTTGCGTTATGTGGCGGATCCTAGCACCCAACAGGCAGCTCACCATGACCTTCTCTTTATTCAGCCTGGTGAGTGGGACGTCAGTGTGTCTGACAATAGAGTCACCTATTACAAGAGTATCAGGTGTGTCATTCAAATCCCCATGCTAAAGGATAACACTGTCCAAGCTGAAAAATCCTTTACTAATGCACTCTACGGGCACCTACAAGAATGCATGGATCATGCTATCTCAAGCAAAACCAAGACTCACTCCTACAAGAAAAGGAATCCAGTCTGGTGGACCCCTGCCAAAAAAAGCTATACAGGGAGGGTGGCCTAATGGTTAAGGTGTTTGCCTTACAAACAACAAGGTGCAGGTTTGAGTCTCACAAGGGAAAATGGCTAGCTTAAAATAAAATGCAAGCAAGGGTTAGCTTAGTATGAATCTATGAATCTATACAATAGAAGGAGGAAACTAGTACAGGAAAGAGTAAAATCCCAAGAGTGGAAGACATCCCTGATCAGTATCAGCAAGAAACTATGATCCCTCATAAAATCATCCAAGGTTAGGTTCGAAAGAAAAATTGCCAAGGACTACAAAGATAACCACAAGGCATTCTTTAGCTATGTCAAGAATCTACGTGTCAATTCCCAGATCTGCTCGGAGTTAGTGCAGAATGGCACAAAATACACTGAACTGACCGATATCATCAACATCCCGGTAGAAGGGTTCAGTGCAAACTTCACTCCCCTCTCACCCCCAAAAGGGCCCATAACCATACCAGAAGAATGTAGTGCCCCTGAAATCACAGACACTCAGGTTAAAACAGCCCTCTCCAAAGCCAAAAACACAGCATCAATGGGACCGGATGGTGTCCCAGGCTGCGTCGTACATGAGCTCAAAGATGAACTAACCCCCCAACCTAAACACATTGTTCAAACTCAGCCTCTCCACAGGCTACGTGTCCATAGAGTGGCACACAGCAACGGTTATTCCACTCCACAAAGGTGGAGCCACAACAGACCCCGGGAACTATCGCCCTATAAACCTGACTAGCTTGGTCTGCAAGGCTATGGAGCACATCATCATGGATCTCATTAACAGAGACAATGGGAACCTCCAAACACTGGACCCTACCCAGTTCGGCTTTGTTAAGGGCAGACCATGTCTCCTAAACTTGGTGGACTTCTTTGAGACAGTTACCAAGGCTATAGACGAGGGAAAGGTGGTCAACACAGCCTACCTAGACCTCGCAAAGGCTTTCAACACCATTCCCCATTCTGGTATTATAGACAAGCTCACCAGCCTGAGCATAAACCCCTATGTCACGAGATGGGTTGCCAACTGGCTCACGGACAGAACCCACATGGTAAGAGTTGCAGGAGCTAGGTCAGACTCTAAACCGGTTACAAGTGGCGTTCCCCAGGGCTCAGTCCTAGGAACCCTCCTGTTCGGTATATACTTCTCAGAGGTACAGGCAAGCACAGGAGGACTATGGCTGACAAAGTTTGCAGACAACTGCAAACTAGGGGCTATAACTGACTCTCCGGCTGACACAGACATCCTCCAAAAGGGTCTCACTGAGATGGATAACTGGTGTCAAAATCATGGCCTCAAGCTAAATGCCAAAAAGTGTTTAGTCATCCCCTTTGGGAAAAACAAAGTACCCACAAACAACCACATAGGTGGTAGCCCCCTAAATACGGAAGACGAAATAAGGGATCTGGGGACCCAGGTAGACAGTAATCTCTTCTTTGATAATCACATTGCCAAAGTGGTTAGAAAATCCTTCTATATGGCCCACCTAATCACAAAAGGGTTTGCATCCATATCAAAAGAGGTCATTGTGCCCCTCTACGCATCACTCATCAGACCCATCATAGAGTACAACGCCCCATTTGGGATGTACCTTACAAGACACCTGCAACAGCTGGAAAGACCACAAAAGTACCTCAACAAGAGGATCACTAGCCTCATACAGATGCCCTATGCAGCTCGACTGAAGAAACTCCAGCTGTACTCGATTGCATACCACCTACTCAGAGGTGATCTCTGTCTGACATACAAGGCCATGTCCAACCCAGAATTGATGGACATGCTCCACCTAAAGAAAACCATATCCCCTCGAGCCACATGCTCTAGGGAATCTAAACCTCACCATAACAATAAATAGGACGTGCTGGAGGGATAGATTCCTGTCCCAGAGACTTCCCATGCTTTGGAACGAGAGTTCAATCTACATTAGGCAGAGCTCCTCACTAACACTCTTCAAGAGAAACCTTGATGAGTGGATGGGAAACTGGAAATTTACCCCGGGGATCACTTCAATGGCTCTGCTGGATAGAGGCACAGGGAACTAATCTAAGAGGACGGCAAAAGCCAACACATTCCGGCTAGGCTTATAAATGCCTTTGGGCAGATAGCCTAGTACCTACCTATGAACCTATATATCTATATAGATATATGGATAAATATATATACATAAATGTTCACCATATGTCCAGAACATGGAGTGGAGTCCTTCCTCAGCCCCAAATAGTCCCAACATCTTAGTGCAAGGGGATGTCATGTATGTATTGCAGGTAAATATGTAGACTGTTGCTACTGTATTAGGGGTTGTCTTAACAGACATGTTGTGTGTGGGAGGCCACATCTGCTTTTAACATGTGCACCATTGGCTACTGATAGACATCCTAAGGACATCATAGTACAGTACCACTGCTGGCACAGTAATGATCCTGTGGACTACAGCAGAGATATGACCAATATATGTGGACAGTCTGGCACTCTGTAGTCAGTCCAGAGGTGTACACATACCCCCTTCATGCGATTCATGTGGACCACGCCTCCCAATGTGGATGTTAATAGGCATGTACATGGGTATATCACGAAAATACTGGACTACATATGCCCACAAAGTTTATGCATGCACACACGCCAGTCTGTCCTGACACATAATACCTGGTGGTGCAGGGATCACATGGCCACATACTACGCTGTAGTTAGTGACATACATCTGTACAGAATCCCACTGCTTTGTCAGAAATACACAACAGTTCTGGTGGCCTGGAAGCAGTATGTCTTGCAAATAACTGGACATAACACACTGGGTAATTACACTAGGCAGATAGGCATTTTCCAAAGCACTGTGCAAACTACAGGCAGACTGCCACAACACTGGACTACATTTTGTATGGGGGAATACACATGTACCTGCGATTATAGTGGGCTCTACACATATGTCACAGCACAGAGTAATAGACACCTGTGTGAAAGTGCATACCCGCAACCAGTGTAAACACAGCCACATATGGTACACATGCTTAATATGACACTATATGGACTGTCTGATAAACATCATCCTCATATGTGCCACTCACACACTGACCCTACATACACTGGGTCATGGCACTGTGTAGTCCGATGGCTGTGTGTGGTATGGGACACGTGTGTGTGTCTGGCCCTACAGACATGTGAGTCAATGGGGTACCATACACTGGAGCAGCATGTAACATCAGATAGAACAGGACCACCAACAATGGCATCTACCAAAGTCTGTGCATAGCCCAAGATACGTATGTGCAATACATATACTGTTGACAATCACCCTAGGGACACAGACCCCAATACTGTTCACACAACCACAGAATGGCCAAACTATGTCCTCAGAAACAACCCCTACTATACATAACATGTCTAGCAGTCTGATATCTGACTGGCTTGTTATCAGGTATGATGTCAATAAATAATGGTGTACAGGACATATGCACCTCTTACTACAGGACATATGTACAAAGGTTGACAGACTTGTGGCTGGAGCTACGAACACTGCCCCAATAATCACATGTTGCTGTGATAACCTCATACATTTACTGTCATACCGGGGTTTGTTGTGACATATGTCCTATAAGGGATATGAAGTCAGTAACTCTCACGGCTGTCGCCATGCACTGACTGCAGTCCTCACACTATGCTTCTGCAGTTCTCAGATAGGTGCTCTGAGAGTAACACAAGAAACAATAGGCACCACACACTGCCCAGACTGCAGATGACCCTACAGGCGGGGGTTTCCTCAGAAACATAGTACTGTCTTGAAAGGTATTAAAACACATAGACCAGCCATATCCACACACACTCTGTTAAACCAACATTACTCCAAATGCAGTATAGCAGCAATTACATTCTGTAGTCATGTCAGGCACATTCCTCTCCTGTGTGTTGGTCTGTTTCCACAGTGTATGTTGTTAGAGGTAAATCCCCAATCCATCTGTGATGCTGTTTGCCAAACACCAGATCTAGGTCCTGCTCACAGTGAATGAAAATCGCCAACACCAACATGATGTTCCTAGATATTGGGGTGTGTTTCTATGCAATTGGCTATGGGAATGCTACCACAGCTGTTCCACATGCAATCAGCTAGAGGAGGGCTGCAATTCATGCAGAGGCCATCAGCTGATCATGAGCATCACTTAAAAACACAAGCTGCTGCCTAAGCAAAGCAGGTGTAGTTCTCCATATCTACCAGAGAGGAAGAGAGACAGGCAGAGACAAAGTCAGTCAGGGAGGGATTGGAGAGTAAAACCTAAGCATGTTTGTGTCACACACCTACCAGTACAGGGTTTCAAACCCCTGACTGACTATGTATTGCTATCACATGTCTATGCAGTTATTGCATGTTCCACATAGCTTACATGTTGAGGAGCTCTCCAAACGTATATGTGATAGTGAGTGACATCTGCAACAGTGATATGGTAGCGATACAGTAGGTGTAGTACACATGCCTGTCCACATGAACAGGTGTCAGCGTCAACACAGCCACACTCTCTCAGGGACTCACACACATTGACACACTTGGCAGGGTCAGAAATACCCTTCCTAACTAGTTAGTTTGCCACAATACAGTAATGCGCAGGTATTACATGCACCACAGGGGTTATCCAGAGGTTATATGGGTAAAGGGTATGTGAAGGTGTCTGACATCAGACAGCATACTTCAGTATGCCAATGGGAGTTGTAGTGAATGTGAATGTGGTTAAAAGCATCATACACCACACACACACAGTACTGACATGCATGCGTGCATTGCTTCATGGGTGTGTAGTGTTTGACTGTGCCAGAACACTATACAATGCTAGGTGAAGGGTGTACCTTGGCATCAGGCCACATGACAATGGTCTGCAGTGTGGCTCAGGGGTGTAGTGTCTGGATTGGCCCACACAGGTGGGTATTGTATTCACCATCCAGTCACCTGGGTAGCTACTGTGTGTGGCCATTGCTGTGCAATGCTTGCCATGTGTATGTTCTTTAGTCCATGACATGGATGCTGTCTGGGATATGTCATGTGAAACTGTACCTGGGGTGTCTGGCCCATGTTGTGTACAAAGACTGTTATCATCAGATGTGCCAGTCCTGGTCTCATGTGGTGGGAACAGGTAATGGACAGCAGGTTGACCCTGCACCTACATTGATAGCATGATACAGGAATTCCCTGGTGTCAGTGGCATCTGTCCATACAGGGCATGTGTTTAAGGCATGGTATGTCCTTTGTGGGTCACATTTGATGGCACCACAGGTGTTGCACATGTCCAGTGGGGAACATAGTGAAGGTGCACTGTCTGCATGTACGTGCTCATTGTACTGATGGACAGGGTGCCATGCCCTCTGTAGAACTCCCTACTTAACTAGTTTATTATACTACAGAATTACGCAGTTATAGGACAGGCCACAGAGATTACTGGAGTACTCCTTCCCCAAAGGTGTACTTCACTGGGAATGGCATCAGCAGGCTTGCCAAAGAAGGTCAATGGAAATTGTAGTGACTGTGAATGGCCTCAAAAGCATTGCACCCTACACAGACAAAGAAACACACACACAAACATCCACACTTGCCATGTGTAGGAATAGAACCCCTACCAAAGTACTGTATCACACTACAGCATTATGCTGTTATAGGACACACCACAGAGATTACTGGGCTATTCTTTTCCCAACGGTGTATTTCACAGTAAATGACATCAGCAGATTTGCCAAAGTAGGGCATTTGAATTGTAGTGAGTGACTAGCCTTAAAAGCATTGCTCCCTACAAAGGCAAAGAAACACACAGACAAACATTCACACTTGCCATGTGTGGGAATAGAACCCCTACCAAAGTACTATATCACACCACAGCATTACGCTGTTATAAGACACACCACATAAATTACTGGGCTACTCCTTTCCCAAAGGTGTATTTCACAGTGAATGACATCAGCAGCCTTGCCAAAGTAGGGCATCTGAAATGTAGGGAGCACGACTAGCCTAAAAAGCATTGCTCCCTACATAGACAGACACACACACACACACACACACACACACACACACACAATTGCCATGTCTGGGATTAGAACTTCTACCCAACTAGTTTATCACACTACAGCATTACGCAGTTAAAGGACAAGCCATGGAGATTACTGGGCTACTCCTTGCCCAAAGGTGTACTTCAAACTGAATGACATCAGCAACCTTACCAAAGTAGGGCACTTGTAATGTAGTGAGTGTGACTAGCCTAAAAAGCATTGCCCCCTACACAGACAGAGAGAAACACACACACACAGTTGCCATGTCTGGGATTAGAACTCATATCTAACTAATTTATCCTACTACAGCATTATGCAGTTATAGGACGCACCATGGAGATTACTGGGCTACTTCTTTCCCAAAGGTGTATTTCAAACTGAATGACATCAGCAGGCTTATCATAGTGTGGCTATGGGGAGGGCAGTGTGTGTGCATGGGCCATAATCCATTCATCTACAGGTGAACACACCACACTCTGGCACATGCAGGTTTATATTCTGCAGGTACTTGTATACAACTGCTAGATGACTACTGCCTTGTACAGTCATGTTACACAGCTAGCACGTGCACCACAGTCTTTAATGCTGAGGGATACCAGTGGCTAATTTCTACAGTGAATGACATTTACACATCATGTGGTTGTAGCCATTTGG
Source organism: Protopterus annectens (assembly GCF_019279795.1). NCBI lineage: Eukaryota > Metazoa > Chordata > Ceratodontiformes > Protopteridae > Protopterus > Protopterus annectens. Next base: position 404,038,869 of record NC_056740.1, on the reverse strand, counting down.
CTGTGTGCTGAGTGGGACAGGCCTCATGATGGAAGGCTCTTTGTCACTGTCACACTCTTCCACACATCTGTGTATGTGTACTTTTGGCATATTATAGTGTGTTGTACTTGGATATATGTGTGTATTTCTATCCAATGTATTTGCAAAGCATGACTGGTGCATACTGAGGAGTGTATGCACTAACATTTGCAACTGTCAGATATGTATGGTCCACTGTTGTTGGCATACATGGGCTTCATTTGTTTAAGTGTGTGAGCATGCCCAATATGATCTTTCAGTATGTTGCTGTCTGACATTGCCTTCATTTCTCTACGTGTGTGAGCATGCCCAGTATGCCCTTCTGTATTGCATGTATGTATCCATTCCAGGTAGTTTGTACTCCAGTGCAGCCCTTTGTGTTCTACACCTGAAGCTAGCAAACTGTTTCTGCAGGTTATCTGTAGATCAGTTGGTAATATGGGGTCAAACTGTGCAAGGGATAGTGTGTACTGTAGGTGATTGTGTCTGTGCTGCTTCTGCTACATGGTACTGGTGTTAGCAGAGATATTCAGACGTGTACTGTTATACACTGTGATGTTTTATGTCTTCAAATATTCTCAGGTGGACATTTTCACAGTGATGTCCTGGGGAACACAGGGTGAATGCAGCTGTGTCCAGTATTGTGGTCAAATGCCTACATAGTCATGGAAAGTTATGCCATTCTGGAGGGGGTGCTGCAGACACTTGCTGCTGGGTCTGTGTATCCAGTTCAGCACCTTGGTACAGTGATGGCAGAGGATCCCATACTTGTACATCCATCGACATGACAGTATGGCCTTATCTTGCTGCGGCAATACCTCACAGTTGTACAGATTCACACAGGTTACCCAGCGGCAGGGGTCATAAGTCAGGACATTACCCCTATTGTGGTGTATGTGCAGGTTTGTAGCCACCCATTTTTGTGTTTGAAGCCAGGGATAGTATGTGCACATGGCTGCGTGTTGGACTTTGCACATTCCATGCTGCCCATGCCCCCCCCCCGTATTATTATATCCTCTTTCAAACATTACTTATACATTCTCTGATACTTTCCCTATAGTTATCACCTCAACTCAGCTGTGTTTTGGTGTTGGTCCATAGTTCATGCAGTGGGACATAGTGGACATGTTACTGTCGTTTGTCCACATGGCTTTGCATATGGCTTATGTGGAGTGTGTTATGTTATTTGGGTGTCCATGACATAACATACATTGGTAGTACAGGTGAGATGCAGGCCTTTGGCAGAGGCCTGTAGGCCATTTGGTGGTGATGCAGGCCAGCTGTAGCAGGCTGTTGCATTCTGTCAATCCTACAGTCCCAGACTGCCATACAGTATATTCCCCTGGGGTGACAGGGTAGGTGTGCTAGGTGTTCATGCCAATACTTTCTATCAGTATTGATCAGGTGGTGTGGATGCTGGCACGGTGCTGCTTACAGCTAGGGACACACCTGCATGGAACACCTGCACTACATGCTGCATTCTTTCACTACTGCCATACACAGGTAGAGGTCATACTGTACCCATTCCCAACAGCAGGGATACGACTGGAGAGGTAGCTGTGGGTGGTTTTTGGGTGAGCTGGGTGCATGTGTGCTACAGACACTACTTGCATCTGACTCGCAGATATGCATGGAGCATTCCAGTTATGCTGGCTTGTGCAGGGACATCAGCCATTTCCCAATACATCAGTCCTATCTCCTTTGTGATCTGCAAGTGTTCAGCCAAATGACATCGGTATTCCCTACTACAAGCCCAGATAATGTGAGGCATACCTGTATGTACAATTCCAAGGGTGTGTCCATTTCACAGTTACACATTATATACTGCATGTCTGGGGTACTTTTCCCTGTGTAATGCTTGTATATCTAGCACAACTGTCATGCCATGTCCATCTTTCAGATGGTGACACATATTACCACCATACATTTACAATGACTTACTGCTAGCATGTGTTATACTGGGAACATTGTCTTTGGCACTGCAGTTGTGAGGACTTGGCCCTGTCATCGTCAGTAGTGGGCAATGGCCACCAGGTCAGACTTCAACATGCATACATACTGACCACTCTCACACAATATGAAACACACACTAACATGACACACACATATATTCGTGTTCCTTGTATGTGGATTAAATAAACTTTCTATAGTTGTGGCTGACTCTCCTCTCCGTGTATCGGCACTTCTTGGTTGGAGTTGTTACTACATTTCTACTTAAGATTGGGGGGGGCACACCTGACTTCTTCTACATTTCTACATAGGAATGGGGGAGTAGGCACACCTGACTGTTTCTACATTTCTACACAGGATTGTGGGAGGGGGCACACCTGACTGTTTCTCTCTTTCTACACAGGATTGGGTGAGGGGGCACACCTGACTGTTTCTACATTTCTACATAGGATTGGCGGGCACATCTAACTGTTTCTACATTTCTACACATGATTGGGGGGAGGGGGCACACCTGACTGTTTCTACATTTCTACATAGGATTGGGGGGCACATCTGACTGTTATTACATTTCTACTTAGGATTGGGGGCTCACCTGACTGTTACAACATGTCTACATCAGATTGGGGGGGACACCAGACTGTTACTACATTTCTACATAGGATTGGGGGTGGGGAACACCTGATTGTTTCTACATTTCTACATAGGATTGGGGGGGGCACACCTGACTGTTTCTACATTTCTACACAGGAATGGGGGGGGTACACCTGACTGTTTCTACATTTCTACATAGGATGTGAGGGGGGCACACCTGACACGTATACATTTGCTATGACTGTACTGGTATGTTAGGTACTCCATTTCATTCTGTATTCTAACCTATCATGCTGACTAGAGGCATATCAGTGTACTACAGCTGTTAGGTTTGACTGACCTACATATCAGTTTCTGACTTCCTACCCTTCAGAACTAACATCCCACTGCCTGACCTGCTGTAGTATGTCTGTGTAGGCCTGGAGGAGGCTATCCATAGCCATCATTCAGAGGCCTTAGCACAGCCTTTGTTTGTGTTTGTCTACACCTGTCCTGCTGACTGAGACTGTTGTTGGGTATGTAAACCTCCATGACTGGCATCTGTGTGTGCCATATGGACACACATGTGGCCCAGCACATTTTCTGCAGTGGGTTTTGGTGCCATGTGTAGTACTGGCTACTATGGTGACACCAGTATTTGTTACAGATCTCATGGTGCCACTATAGGTGTCTACTATCTGCTGGCATCCCATTCAGCCACCCAATTCCCTTACATGCTCACATCCATACCATAGATACAAGTAACAACATATACTACTCCATTCGGCAATTGGTAAGGAGAGTGACTTACCTTGTGGGTGTGCCAGTATTGAGGATGGTGCTGGAGGTCTGCTTATGTCGGATGCACATAGTACACTCCCTATACATGGTTGAGCACAGGTAGTGTCAGAGAGTGATGTCATTCCCTGGGTAACTCCTGTGTCAGTGTATGTGCTATGCGTTGCCTCTTTGCCAAGGCCAGGGCATTCTGGGCATGCCTCCTTCTGCCTATTGAGGCAGGCTCAGGTTGTTCCTCCTCTGAGTCACTCTGTGCCTGTGCAGGCCTTGGCAATGGTGGGGGGCTGTGTGGCTCTGCCCCATGCTGCTCCTGCTGTAGCTGTTTCCGCAGGATCATATTGTGTAGCATGGCACATATGATGACAATTTGAGTACATGTAGCTGGACAGTACTGCAAGGGTCCACCGGATGTGTCCAGGCACCAGAACCATGACTTGAACATCCCAAACACACGCTCTATTACAATTCTGGTCTGTACGTGTGCCTCATTATGGAGTTCTCATTCGGGTGTGTGTGCAGTTCTGATGGGTATCATCAGCCATGGCTCCAGTGCATAACCAGCATCCCCCACTAGATGACCGTAAGGGATGTCCCCACTGGCAAATCTCTGGTACAGTTGCATCAGATGCCAGCTGTGGGAATCGTGATAGCTTCCAGGGCAGCCAGCACACACATTCATTATTATGCCCTGGGCACTGCACATGACCTGGCAGTTGATGGAGGGGAAGCCCTTGCGGTTAATGGTAGACTGTACCCCGCTCACCAGGTGGTGTTTTGATGCGTATGCACGAGCAGTCTATAGCATCCACTACCTCAAGGTATTCTGCTATTTGGTGGTAGAAATGCATATTGCTGGCCAAAGCCTCAGGGGTGTTGGGGAAATATACGTGCTCACTGGCATGTGCTGACATAGCATCCAGGAACTTCTGGAGTACCCTGGATGCTGATGCCTGTGAGATCCCCATGATATCCCCAGTTGGCCTTTGGAAGGTACCTGTAGCTAGTATTCTTAGGCCTACACATATCTTGGTATCCACTGGGATGGGTTCCCCTCTGTTAGTTCTGTGTGTGAGGCGTGGCCGGTACAGCTCAAACAATTTGATGTAGGAGGTCCCTGTCCACCCTATAGCACTCCACTAACTCCAGCTCATGTAACCCCTGGTAGCTTACCCTGGGTCTGTACACTCTTCTCCGTCTCTTCACTGTGGGTTGGTCAACAGCATTCTCATCCCCACCACCCTCAGCCTCTTCCACATGTTGGTGTATGATAGCTATTGCAGCCCCTATCATTTTTGTTGTTTTTGTTTGTTAAAATTCCCCCACTTGTATACACTTGTGGTGTAGAGTATGTGAGAAAAATCAGAGGGAAAGGTGTTTGCCTAGTTTTTAGTAGTGTTCTGGGCTGGGCTGGGCTGCTGCCTGTGTAATTGGCTGATTCTGATACATTTCACCTGCCAGCTATGCTAGTTTTCCTAGATTACCGTCCTACTGCTGTTTTCCCTTCCCATTGCCTTCTTGTTTAAGCCCGGGGGCGCGCCGCACAAACACAGTGCTCAAATGTGCACAGAACTGCTATTTCCTGGTTTACTTTTTCTTTTTTTCCTTTAAAACACCGGTGCACGGCAGGCAATGTAAAGAGTGCTGGGCAGCCTCAGACACACCCCCTTGCTTAACTCTGCTAAGCTAAGGGCAAACCCGAGCCACATGGCTCCAATTCGCTTATAGTATGCCTGGCACACCCCCCTATGATGTCAGCTAACTCATAGACTTGCACCAAGCTATTCCTGCTCTTACACTGTTGGGTGCTGACTAGCATGCAGGGGAATTCTGGGATTCAGTATCATTCCACTCATTTGCATAGAATTGCCTGCTGATGCATTGTTACAGGTCCCACACTGAGCCTCCCCCCTTAGCAACCACTATTCACTGGCCATGTTGTCTTCTGCCTGCCATTGAGTATAATGGCAAAATAGTGATTTTGGTTAGAATGCTTATTTTATTTTTTTTCACCCTATCCTGTTTGCGTGCCGCTGTCCTATGCTTAAACAGCCGAGATCGGCTAAAAAAAAAAGTTAATTTTTTTATTTTTGCAACCGTTTTCCATACCAATGGCCATATATTTGGCCATTGGCATGCTTTCTACATAATAGCCAGCCTTTATTTGCAGCTGTCATGGCTCCGTTTTGTAGTTTGCAGAAATGTACTCGGTTACCAACCCAGCACTTTTTTGAAGATTACACTAGTCCTGCAAGGCCGGCTTCCAGCTTCCTGGATTGCAAATTCACCTCATTTGCATGGATTTCACCTGCAAATGGGGTAATTTGCATACAGGAGCTGAGTCCGTGCAGGACTAGTGCAGGTGCGCTCGTGTACATCCCTACAGCTTATTCCTGGATCGCACGGCAGACATATTGCCTGCTGGAGCTCCTGCACTAGTCTTGCACACAGTGCAGGGCTTGATGAATCCAGGGGTCTGTCTTGCATCATCATATTGGTCCCTGTGGAGTTATTACAGATCAGATAACTGTCTCAGGCCTTTGTCCTCTTTTTTTCAGATTCCATTATCAGGAATGCCTCCATTATCAGGAATGCCTTTTCCAAATTTAAGAAAATTTCATCTCTGGGTCCAGATAGGACATCTAGTGCCTCTTTACTACAGTAAAATAGTTTTCTTGTACATATTTTACAATTTATTTTAATAAATTATTGGAAAGTGGCATTATATCTTATAATTGGAGGCTCCCTTGTATTCCTCCTGTATGTTCAGGAAAGATGTCATTAGTAGTAACAGGCCCATAAGTTTGACATCTCTGGTCTGTTAGTGCTCTGAACGATAACTGTTAGAGCTAACATACAGTTCAGGTTTCAGGTTAATGACATCTCTGGTCCGTTAGTGCTCTGAACAATGACTATTAGAGCTAACATATAGCTCAGGCTTCAGATTAATGACATCTCCTAATCCTTCTGAGCTACACGCTCTAGGGACCTAAACCTTGTCTACCACAATAAACAGAACATGCCGGAGGGAAAGATTCCTGCCCCAGAGACCTCCCATACTCTGGAACAGACTACCTATCTATGTCAAACAGAGCTCCTCATTAGCACTCTTCAAGAAAAATATTGATGATTGGATGGGTAATAGGAAATTCACCCTGGAGATCACTTCTGTGGTTCTGCTTGACAGGGGCACAGGAAAATATTTTTTTTGGGTGGCGAAAGCCAGGGTACCTTTTTGGCTAGGCTTGTATAGGCCCTAGGGCCAATAGCCTAGTACCTACCTATGAACCTATCTCTGGTCTGTTAGTGTTCTGCTCTGAATGATGACTATTAGAGCTAACATATATCTCAGGCTTCAGATTAATGACATCTCTGGTCCGTTAGTGCTTTGAACGATGACTGCTAGAGCTAACATATAGCTCAGGCTTCAGATTAATGATATCTCTGGTCCGTTAGTGCTTTGAACGATGACTGTTAGAGCTAACATATAGCTCAGGCTTCAGATTAATGACATTTCTGGTCCGTTAGTGCTTTGAAAGATGACTGTTAGAGCTAACATATAGCTCAGGCTTCAGATTAATGACATCTCTGGTCCATTAGTGCTTTGAACAATGACTATTAGAGCTAACATATATCTCAGGCTTCAGATTAATGACATCACTGGTCCGTTAGTGCTCTGAACAATGACTATTAGAGCTAACATATAGCTCAGGCTTCAGATTAATGACATCTCTGGTCCGTTAGTGCTTTGAACGATGACTATTAGAGCTAACATATATCTCAGGCTTCAGATTAATGACATCTCTGGTCCATTAGTGCTTTGAACGATGACTATTAGAGCTAACATATAGCTCAGACTTCAGATTAATAGTTATGGATACTGACCAACACAGCTTCACAAAGTAGAGATCTACTAAGATTAACTTAGTATACTTTTACAATCATATAACAGTGGCCTTGATAAGGGTTTGCCTCCAAACATGATCTTTTTGAACCTTCCAAAGCTTTTGACTGTCTGCCACTCCATTCCACTTGAAACACTTACTTGAATCTAATATTAATTCTTATATTGTTAGATTGATCATAAACTGGTTAACCGACAGACAGCATTGTGTGAAGACATGTTAAGTTCATTCAGATTTTCTTCCTATAACATCCAGTATTCCGCAAGGATTGGATTGGGGCCCAATGGTGTTTAATCTTGTTTTTTTCTACTATTCCAAGGAACATCAAATTTGGGGTTCTCAAATATGCCAATGATTGTAAAATTGGTTTTACAATACAAAATAAAACTGATATGAATGACTTAATGTGTATTTGCGCCTGATTTAAATGGGCTCAAGACAATGAACTAAAATTTAGCCTCAATAAGTGGGAAATATGTATTTCTCAAATAAAATGCAAACATTTACCAGCTATTTAGCAGGTTTATTACTAGAAGATGCCAGGGAATATAAAGATTTTGGCATTATGTTTACACCTGATTTATATTTTAATCATCATGCCAGGACTACCAGTATTAAAGCAATTAAATATATGGGTTACTTTATTAAGTCATAGTCATGGTGTATATAACTAACATCAGATCACTTACTGAGTATAACATATTTTGCAATTAAAATTTTTAAAAAGTGTCCAAAAGAAATATAAGAAGAGAATGATGTCATTAAATCACTTGCAGGGCTAGAGGTAAGATTTTAAAACCATTTTCTTTCTGCTACATGCACATTCAGGGTAAATTGATACTGGCATATAACATATTTAATTATCCTGTTTTACAGATAATGTACAACTCAGAAGTTTTTAACTGCTCAAAGACTTTTACAAATTATAATATGAATTTTTTGTCAAAAGTAGGAAGGTCCAGTACTAGGAATTTATGCCTTACAGTCAAAATCACCAAACTGTGGAATAAAACCTGATGGAGGTCCAAGAAAATGGAGACTTTTAAATCAGACTTAGATACTTGGGCCTGTGACAAAGCCTTTGAACCATTTCTTGAAGAATCAGTGTTCCTTGATGGCTGTGAGGCCTGAATGCTGTAGTCAGACTTATGAAACACACCATGTGGATAAAGCCACACATATACAGTGAAGGCATACATACTCCACACAGAAAAAGCCATAGCCAAAAACTCAACACAGTTATGTGCTGTGAGATTGCAATGATACTCGTGACACAGTTATGTGCTGTGAGATTGCAATGATACTCACTGCATAGTTATGTGCTGTGAGACTGAAATGATACTCACTACACAGTTAGGTGCTGTGATACTGCAATGATACTCACTACACACAAGTGCTGTGAGACTGCAATGATACACACTACACACAGTTATGTGCTGTGAAACTGCAATTATACTCACTACACAGTTATGTGCTGCAAGGCTGCAATGATACTCATGACACAGTTATGTGCTGTGAGACTGCAATGAAACTCACTACACAGTTATGTGCTGTGAGACTGCAATGATACACACTACACACAGTTATGTGCTGTGAGACTGCAATTACACTCACTACACAGTTATGTGCTGCAAGGCTGCAATGATACAACACAGTTATGTCGTGTGAGACTGCAATGATACCCATGACACAGTTATGTGCTGTGAGATTGCAGTGATACCCATGACACAGTTATGTGCTGTGCGATTGCAGTGATACTCCTGACACAGTTATGTGTTGTGAGACTGCAACGATACTACACAGTTATGCATTGTGAGACTGCAATAATACTCACTACAGAGTTATGTGCTGTCTGACTGCACGGATACTCACTACACTGTTATATGCTGTGAGACTGCAGTGATACTCAATACACAGTTATGTGCTGTGAGACTGCAGTGATACTCACTACACAGTTATGTGCTGTGAGACTGCAGTGATACTCACTACACAGTTATGTCCTGTGAGACTGCAATGAAACGTACTACATAGTTACGTGCTGTGAGACTGCAATGATACTCACTACATAGTTATGTGCTGTGAGACTGCAATGATACTCACTACACAGTTATGTGCTGTGAGACTGCAGTGATACTCACTACACAGTTATGTGCTGTGAAACTGCAATGATACTCACTACACAGTTATATGCTGTGAGACTGCAGTGATACTCAGTACACAGTTATGTGTTGTGAGACTGCAATGATACTCACTACACAATTATGTGCTGTGAGACTGCAGTGTGCTGTGAGACTGCACTGATACTACACAGTTATGTGCTGTGAGACTGCAGTGATACTCACTACACAGTTATGTGCTGTGAAATTGTGATGATACTCACTACACAGTTATGTGCTGTGAGACTGCAATGATATTCACTACACAGTTATGTGCTGTGAGACTGCGATGATACTCACTACACAGTTATGTGCTGTGAAACTGCAATGATACTGACTAAACAGTTATGAGCTTTGAGACTGCAATGATACTCACTACACAGTTATGTGCTGTGAGACTGCAGTGATACTCACTACACAGTTATGTGCTGTGAGACTGCAATGATACTCACTACACAGTTATGTGCTGTGAGACTGCAGTGATACTCACTACACAGTTATGTGCTGTGAGACTGCAATGATACTCACTACACAGCTATGTGCTGACTGCAGTGATACTCACTACACAGTTATGTGCAGTGCGACTGCAATGCTACTCACTACACAGTTATGTGCTGTGAGACTGCAATGATACTCACTACACAGTTATGTGCTATGATGAACTTGTAATACTCTCCTACAGTATGTCTGTGTCTGACTGCACGGATACTCACTACACTGTTATGTGCGTGAGCTGAGATATTACTCAATACACAGTTATGTGCTGTGAGACTGCAGTGATCCTCACTACACTCACTATGAGTGGTGAGACTGCAGTCTATACAGTACTACATAGTTATGTTATCACATGTGAGACTGCACAATGATGTCCTTAGGACTGCAATGATACTCACTGCACAATTAATACTCACTTGAGACTGCAGTGTGCTGTGAGACTGCAGTGATACTCACTACACAGTTATGTGCTGTGAGACTGCAATGATACTCACTACACAGTTATGTGCTGTGAGACTGCAGTGATACTCACTACACAGTTATGTGCTGTGAGACTGCAGTGATACTCACTACACAGTTATGTGCTATGATACTGCAATTATACTCCCTACACAGTTATGTGCTGTGAGACTGCAATGATACTCACTACACAGTTATGTGCTGTGAGATTGCAATGATACTCACTACACAGTATGTGATATGAGACTGCAGTGATACTCACTACACAGTTATGTGCTGTGAGACTGCAATGATACTCACTACACAGTTATGTGCTGTGAGATTGCAATGATACTCACTACACAGTTATGTGCTGTGCGACTGCAGTGATACTCACTACACAGTTATGTGGTGAGACTGCAGTCATACTCACTATACAGTTAAATGTTATGAGACTGCAGTGATACTCACTACACAGTTATGTCCTGTGAGACTGCAATGAAACTTACTACATAGTTACGTGCTGTGAGACTGCACTGATACTCACTACACAGTTATGTGCTGTGAGACTGCAGTGATACTCACTACACAGTTATGTGCTGTGAGACTGCAATGATACTACACAGTTATGTGCTGACTGCAATGACACCCACTACACAGTTACGTGCTGTGAGACTGCAATGATTCTCACTACACAGTTATGTGCTGTGAGACTGCAATGATACTACACAGTTATATGCTGACTGCAATGACACCCACTGCACAGTTATGTGCTGTGAGACTGCAATGATTCTCACTACACAGTTATGTGCTGTGAGACTGCAGTGATACTCACTACACACTTATGTGCTATGAGACTGCAATTATACTCCCTAAACAGTTATGTGATGTAAGACTGCAGTGATACTCACTACACAGTTATGTGCTGTGAGACTGCAATGATACTCACTACACAGTTATGTGCTGCGAGACTTCAGTGATATGACAGTTATGTTCTGTGTGACTGCAATGACATTCACTACACAGTTATGGGCTGTGAGACTGCAATGATACTCACGATACAGTTATGTGCTGTGAGATTGCAATGATACTCACTAAACAGTTATGTGTTGTGAGACTGCAATGATACTCACTACACAGTTTTGTGCTGTAAGACTGCAATGATACTCACTACACAGTTATGTGCTGTGAGACTGCAGTGATACTCATTACACAGTTATGTGCTGTGAGACTGCGATGATATTCACTACACAGTTATGTGCTGTGAGACTGCAATGATACTCACTACACAGTTATGTGCTGTGAGACTGCAATGATACTCATAACAGTTAAATGCTGAGACTGCAATGATACTCACTACACAGTTATGTGCTGTGAGACTGCAATGATACTCACTACACAGTTATGTGCTGTGAGACTGCAATGATACTCACTACACAGTTATGTGCTGTGAGACTGCACTGATACTCACTACAATGTTATGTTCTGTGAGACTGCAATGATACTCACTACACAGTTATGTGCTGTGAGATTGCAATGATACTCACTACACAATTATGTGCTGTGAGACTGCACTGATACTCACTACAAAGTTATGTGCTGTGAGACTGCAATGATACTCACTACACAGTTATGTGCTGTGAGACTGCAATGATATGCACTGCATCACTATGTCAATAATCAGCTACTTTCACACACATTCTGCTATTGCCAGACCACTAAAGAGACACTTATCATGTACAATGTAAAGCATTTGCTGGGAAGTGAAAGAAGTTATGGCCAACTTGTTACTCTTACAAAAACTGCATCTTCAAACACACACACACACACACACACACACACACACAAGCATAAACCATAGCAATACTAGTTTCACACTGATTTCAGAAAATGCAATACATTGTGCGATACGAATCCTGCCATGCCATATCAGTGACTGTTGTTTAACAGTGATCAAACAACAGCAGTGGCAAGCCACTGTATCCTTCAGTTACATATAGTTTACTTTCTGCACATCTTCTTCGCACAAGTGCAAACTAGTCATGCAAAGCCACATTAGTGGCTAATTAAACTAAGTAAAGAATGACAGTGTTAGTTACTTTCATTCACAGACTGCTTCCATTCATATCCAGCAATTACAGTCATTTATGAGTGCACTTCAGATATCTGTGATTAAAATAAATAACTGTTCTATAACAAATTTTAACTTTATGTACAAAGAATACATTAAAATATTTTGGGGTGCTTCACACAAATTACATTAATCTTTCAAAGCCAAAATAATGAGGAGAGACAACCCCAGCTGTTTATTTTCTTCTATAAATAGCCCCAGGAATTATAGCTAATTTGCCTCTTTACATCTTGGATATCTGACTCTTATAAAATAAAGTAAAGGAAAATATACACATACATAGGTTCACAGGATGATACTAGGCAATTGGTCTGGAGGCTCTTATAAGCCTAGTCAAGAATTTCACCATGTTCTCACAAAGTCAGCACCTGTATTCCCTGTCCAGCAGGGACTCAGGTGGGATCCCAGGGGTACATTTACTGTTTCCTATCCAGTCGTCCAGGTTCCTCTTAAAGAGGGCTAGTGAGGTACTCTGCTTGACATGGAGAGGGAGTCTATTCCACAGATGGTGGCGTCTTTGGGACACAAATCTATCCCACCAAGTTCTATTAATGTCACAGACCTGGTTGAGGCCTTGTGTGCGGGTTGCGCGAGTGGAGTTTGACTTACGGATATGCAGCAACTCCATCAAGGCCGAGTCTGAGACTGCCTTGTAAGCCAGATACATATGCAAACATTTCTCAACTTAACAGAGAATGAATCCAGGACAAAACCAAAACTATTGTAAAACAAAGGTCCAAAATAGGGACAAACTTTAGATACTGCACATACAGACTTAGGGAGTTAATTATTTGGATATTTATTTATTTATTGCTATTTCATTACCAGGCACATGAGCTGGTCTAATGACCCTTGTCAGCCACATCCCAGGCACAAGAGCAGTAAAGAACAACAATTTATATAAGTACAAATGAGGCATTAAAATTCACATTACAACAATTTACAAATAAGTCATTAAATTAATTTGCATAAGCCATACATGCAGTGAGAACAACAGATAAAACGATTGTACAACAGAAACAACTGATATATACAACTGGTATGCCTAGGTTATCGAATAATAGTTTTGTATGGTAAGCATTTTCTGAAAGATACAAAGTTTGAAACCCAAGTACCTTTCTTTAATTAGTGACTGCAGTCACTTATGATTTACCAGAGAACTACAAACTTTATGATGAACAAACCAAACATATATGATAAATTTGGGGGCATTCTGTGAAATCTGACACAGCTGAATGATGCTCTGCCCTGCAAATCTGTCCACCAAAGGTCTCTCACACTTATTTACAGATTCAAGGGCAAAGCAAAAAATAATCAGGGGTCAAACGTGCCAGATCAGGGTCCCTTTTGGTTATACTGATACTGCTGTAGTATAAAGGTGAAACAGTACAAGAACCTGAATTAATATGTAATTTCTGGAATAAATGAACTCTGTAATTGTAATGGTTGCCATTATTCATTTACTATAATATCCAACTTTTCTAAAAAAGGTATATGTTTTAGGCCGGACCACGCAAAATGTTCAGCCAGAATCAGGAAAAGTTAAGAGGTATGTCATCTACTGTCCATATCTGGTTGCCTGTGAGATTAAAAAAAAGACTTGCCTCACACTCTCACTGCCTGCTGTTGCTCTTAATCACTGCAACCACCACACTTCTCTTTATCCTTGAAGATCTGCAGTCTTTCCTTTCTTTATCATGTGTTCTGAGTACAATTACGGCCTTTACTTATATATTTGTTTTTCTTTTAAGTAAAGAAATGCAGCCACAAATAAATAAGCAAAGGACAGAAAGACCCCCCCCCCCCACCAGCTGAGCAGCATCCCAGGTGGTCACTTAGCATGCTTATGCGTAAGGCTGGTTATGCCTTGTGTAGGAGTGAATTCTGAAACTCTCTCTCAAGGGAATGACACTGCAGTTTATTTTTCAGAGTTGTGGGATCCAGAATTTCAGTTCTCACACTAGCGATGGGAAAGCCAAGAAAACACACTCCAAGAAAGTAAACAGAACACACAAAAGAACTATTTTTTTTCAATGACAAAGCAAAAAGGGGTAGGCAGTGAAACTGGACGCGGTATTATTGGTTTGGATTAACTGAAGTACTACCTTATTGATGGACACCTGTTTCGACGGCCACAGAAAGCCAAGGCTAATGAAAGAGAGTCATCAGGCATAGTTGATACAGGGGCCTGTATGAGGCAGAATGGGGTACCTGGGTAGTCATTTGTCTTTAAAATATTATATTTTTCTTCTCTACTGAGTTAGTGTTGGTACAGCTGACACAAAGGGTACTTTATATTATGTTGCCCACTAACTTTACATTCATTCTCTGTGCAGTGAATATATGTCATAATGCAAGACATTTTGCAGAAATTTCTAGAGCTGCTGAAACTAAGATGAATGCATAATCTACTGCAAAGTGCAATATTATGCAAATGTAAAATAAATAAATAAATAAATAAATAAATAAATAAGGTACACCATCTCCTTACTCTTGCAATATTTGCGGACTGGACTATGATCCCTGCAGAGAGTGTTAAGCTGTGATACCTACTCAGCTGTACAGTGATCTCTGAAGCAGTCATGTAAATAACAAAATGGCAGACAGACAACACTTCATTATATGCATGTGTGTATAGATACATGCATCCTTTATAAGTCCTGGGTAATGCAGCATTTTTTTCTACAGCCAAACATGTGATATTTCCTAAAACTGTCAGTGAAGAAACAAATAAAGGCTTAACAGATCTTTCGTAAATCTGAAATATATTTGTCATCTTTTGTTACTACAAACACACAGAAGGTCAACTGCTTACCTTGAAGTGATCCAAGAACTCTTGCAGAGTCATTTCGTCTCCATTAGGTTTACGGCCCTGAACTTTGAAGCTGTCCCACACAGTCCACTCTATGTCATGATACTGTAAGGAGGTGGGAGAAGGGGAAGGAAATAACAAATAATTTAATTATCAAGAGAACTGTACGATCCTAATCTATCACTTTTTTTCTAACGGTGAAGGCAGAAGGCTAACTCTATCCATAACTGTCAACAGCTCTTTACAATGCACTACATAACATACAGAAGCATAAATATAAAACAAGCACTTTAGTTTGAACTAAAACCTAATGCAGCACCATTCCAAAAAATATTCACTTGTACAGTCCAACATGCAGAATAACAATTCATCTGTTCAGGTTCAGGTCTCACTAAGGGACATATTTCTTTCTTGCCTTTAATTGCACAATTCATAAATATTCCTACTAATTTATTTTTCATATAAAAATATTTTGTATCACTGGGCTGTGCATCTGACAATAGCTAACACCAATTATTGTATCTGTCAGGATCACAGCTGTTGGTGGTTAACAAAGAATTTAATTCTCGCCTGCCTGAAGTAAAGTTCTTGCTAAGGCGCCCACTTCTCCATTATTTTGTTAGTATGTATTTCTCATACCTATATACTGCATTTCTGTGACAGTTGCCTATAAAATGCAAAAAGATTAACTTCAAACAGTAAGAGAGAAATAACAGTACAGGTGAAGAAATTCCTTTCTAGAAAGCAGAGTTTGACACTCATCTGCTTAGCAAAATCATTAAACTACTAAACCGCTGCTTGTCTTTCTAAGTGCATCTCTAATAACCCAAAATAGCAAAGAGATTATATACCAGGTTATTTCTGCCATTAGTTTTACTGACTGTATCTGTAGGATGCAGTTTTGTTGCAGTCCCCAACTATTAAGTGACTTGTTAATATGCTTATGTTTTTTTCTAATTAATTTATATAATAATTGAAGTAACTGACATTTCTGGGGATTCAGAAAGAACCCCACTACTGACAATAAGGGCTGCTGTAAAAAGGGACTGTTTCAATGATGCAGGGAATTGCAATTCTAAGATATAGGATCAGAGGAGTTCATTAGGCTAACCATCTGGAGGCCATTTCAAGCCTAGCTGTTTCATCACAATGTAATACCACAGATACTATAGTCAATACCCAGGATTGTATTTAGTAATAACTGCCCATGTCCAGGAGCTTGTGGGCACCATCCCTAAGAATTTACGGTGCTCATTCCACTAGTCCAGGTTTCTTTTGAACAGTGTCATAGAGGTACTTTGTTTCACATGAATTGGTAGCCTATTCTAAAGATGCAGCAGTTGCTGGGAGACAAATATATCCCTCCAGCATATCCTATTCAAGATGCAGGCCATATTTAGATCCCTGGAATGGGTAGCTCAAGTTGCATTTAATTTAAAGATGTGCAGCAAGTTCATTATTTTGTTAATTAGAAGGTATTATATTAACCCTATCTAGACTATGCAAATATCTACACTACTTGTTACTAATCCTAAAAATGATATATGTCATACTGCTGCACAATAACTTTACACAATGTATTTTAATCATTGTCAACATGTATGAAAACTCTGGAGCGGTTTCTGTATATATAATATTGCCTTATATTTGTAATTGGAGCTTTTTTCCCCGGGCCTCCACTGAGAATGGTTTTCTGACCCAGTGGACTTTTCTGGTCAACAATTGTCAATACATAAATATTTTGTTTTGGGTCAGAGATTGCTCTGTAAGCCAGGCATAAGTCTCTCCTAAGAAGTCTATATGACACTGAGTATATTAACAGGGACTTTAGTCGGTCTGTGTAAGGCACATGCTGAAGTGCTTTGATCTTCTTAGTTAGAAACCTCTGAGGTCTTTCCAATTGCTGTGGGTGCTTTGTACGATACATGCCAAAAGAGGCTTTATACTCAATTATGGGCCTGAGTAGTGATGACTATACAGGGGATGCCTTTGTTAATCAAGTGTACTACACAGAAAGTCCTTCTTACTACAGTAGAGACATGGTGGTCAAAGTTAAGGTCACGGTCAACTTGTGATCCCAAATCTCTTACTACTTTGTAGGTATATAGGGTATTGTTAATTTGATAGTGTGAAGGGACATTGTTTTTACCAAAGGGAATGATGACACATTTCTTTGCACTCAGTTTGAGACCGTGACTAAGACACCAGTTGTTGGTCTACATAAGATCCCCCTGGAGTATACTAACATAATTTGGGGATTCAATAATTGCACCCAGTTTGCAGTCGACTGCAAACTTGATCAGCCACAGCCCTTTAGTTTTGGCCTGAACATCTGAGAAGTGGGTCCACTTCTTAATTTCGAAATCTCAAAATCCTGAACATCAGAATCCCGACGTCCAGATGTCGAAATTTTGAAATCTCGAAGTTAAACAACTGAGATCATCCAACAGTGTGGAACGGTAACTTTACTGTTCGCTTCAATGTAGTGTGACCTCGGAGTTGGTATATTTAAGTAGCAGGGGGTGTGGGGGGCTGCAGCCCCCCTGCAACATTATGACTAACTTTTTTCATTTTAGTTTTTTTTTTGTTTTTTTTCCATTTCGAAATTTCAAAATCTCGAACATCTGAACATCGTGATTCTGATGTTCAAGATTTTGACTTTTCGAAATTACATAGTGTACCCCTGAGACGTATGCAACAAACAGTACCAAACATATTACCTGTAATAAGACCTCACTATTACGTTGTATGTCTGCGAATCGCTCTTAACTACCATAGTTGCATCTTAACACATGCATCCCTCATTCACTCTCCCATACACAAATACACATATACACACATGCATGTGCTTGCACACACATACATACACACACACACACACACACACACACACATACACAAATACACATATACACACATGCATGCATGCGCTTGCACACACATGTCTTATATATACCTGAGTTGACAGAATGTCCTTAATATATTTTCTTCTTTTTGTCCCCCCCCCCATACATCACAGGTCCTTATCGTTAGTCAATAATGCCAGCCATTAGAGTTTCTTTATTCTTCTTGCTCATAAAGTGCATCACGATGCTAGGCCTGTTGCTAGATTAAGTAAGTGAGCCCAAGTAATCATTTAAAACTGTTCCTGATTTTACAGAATGCACCTTATGTTGCATCTTACATGTACCTTCTCCCTTAAAACTCACATACTGTTGAAGTCAGTAAATAATGGCAGATATTACAGTTTAATTCTTTTAAATATTTGTAAAGTGCATTGTGAGACTAGATCCGTTGCTCTATTAAATTTTTAAGTGAGTCCCAGGAACAGTTTAAATATTCTCCCTGGTGTCATCTAGTGTTCCTCATGGCTTTGTACCAAAGCCTTCTCCCACAGCAGCACACCCTATCCCTCTCACTTCTACCCGAGTTCCTGGCAGCTCTTTCTGGTGCCTCTTATAGGTACCCAGTCCCTCGTAACTCCTGGATAGTTGCAAGCACTGCATAACAGCAGACATTAGAGTTTTATATTTACGAGTTAATGTAGTGAGATAATGGGATAAAGCTCCTGCTTAACAGTTGCTTCCTGTGTCAAGTGTGCAAGGTTAGAAACCTTTTCCTCTTCTTACTTTACTATTTTTTTATTGCAAAAGACTTTTTAGCACTATGCCTCGTGTCTAGCAGTACTGCTGAGGACTTACAGGCTGTATGTACATGCTGAGAATACAGAGTTGGAATCTTTTTAGTGCCTTTAAGGCATGATATACAGAATTATCTCTAGTGTCTCTTTAGTGTTCCCCATGTTGCAGTATTTCCCTATTAGTCTAGGGAAGTGTGGAGGTATGACAGCTGCTCTGCACATGTGTACATACATGCACTCATACCTCTACATACACATATACATGCAGCCACATACAAAAACACAAACACACACGTTACTATTACTAACACTATCTGTCCATAAAAGTCTCCAGCACTTACATCTAACACAATGAAGGAACATGAGCTTTTGGACAAATTCATTGACATGGGTGATTGCTGTACCTTAAGCAACTGAGTGATTCTGTGAAACGCTCATCATAGTAAATGTCTTACTGCAGACATTTCCAGGGGAAAGCACATGGCTAATTAACATAGGCTGCGCCCCTAGAAGACCTCATTGGTATTCAGCAGCGCTGCAGCCACATCCCTCAGTGCTGCTGCCCATCTTCGCGATAAAGCACCACCGTACACCTGTCTCTGAATTGGAATATGGTTACAATGAGATCTGTGTACATCTTGTGATAACCTTTTGAATCCCTGTATTCATCCATCCATCCACAACCCCTTTTCCTATTTTTTGGACATGGGGTCAGGGTGCACTTCAACAGTATCAATCATCTAGAAACAAGGTTTACACCACCGGGTGGCTAGCCCTGCCGCTGTAGTTCTTTCACACCACTTACTGACATGCACACACACACCTATTTCCATTTGCTCCATTTATCTGTAAAACATGACTGTTGTTATAGGTTGGGTAACTTGATGATAAGCTTATGTTCTTTGTATCCCTTTCTACTGTGTAACTATTTATTACACATTTACTGGCATGCTTACATTTCTTACTTAATACATTTAGAGCGCTACTTGAATTACTTATAGCACAAGTATAAGTTTTGGGACTACTGTAGTGATGCCTTCTCTCCATGGATCTTAGGCTTTGTGGAACTTAACAGGTCAAAAATTGTAATTTGGGGCCCAATGCTTCTCTGCAAATTGACTATGACTTCTGCTCTGATCGCGAGACCAAAGTAAGTAGCAGCTATTGTTTTCTACCTCACAGACTCATAACTGAGCCCACAGTTGATACTACTTAAAAAAAAATACAGAAAACACAACAGTGGTGTGCAAATCTCTAAAAAAAAAAAAAAAAAAACAACAAAAAAACTCTGGTGTCACTTTAAAAGTGCTATTTTAAAAACGTACAGAAACCATGTTAGTAGCATACAAACCACTAAGCATGAAAAAAGTTAAATATTAGCATTTTGATTATTTTCTTTTTGCTCTTTTAGTATTTATTATTATGATGGTTACTTACAGCACGTAGGTGGAGAGCATTACAAAGCAGCATAACTGCAAATTACACCAAGAAAGTGTGCAGCTTGTGTGGTAAAATGTGATGCACATGAATTGTAGGCAGGCAATTCACTTTTTCTATTTAGAGGTACATTTTGGGTTCTAGTTACTTGTAGGGTTTTAGTGTTAGGGTTTGAGATTTAGAGTTGGGATGTTTTAGGGTTAGAAGTAGGTTAAGGGTTAGAGAGGGCTTTCAGGATTAGAGTTGGAGTCACAGACTTAGGGTTTAAGGAGGGGTGTTTAGACATAGGTTTAAGGTCAGAGTGTAAGGTTAGAGATAAGGTTTTAGGATTAGAGTTAATGTTGCAGTTCTAGGGTTAGGGAGAGAGTTTAAGGATCAGAGTAAAGGTTAGAGATTTAAGATTAGGATGAAGGTCTTACAATTATGAACAGTGTTGAAGTTTTAGGTTAGGGATGAAGTTTTAGAATTAGAGTTAGGGATGGAATTTTAGAATTAGAGTTAGAGATGGAGATTTAGGGTTAGGGATGTAAATGGAGATTTAGGGTTAGTGACAGAAAAGTAGAATTAAGTTTAGTACACTTAAATGCTGTTCACTACTTACAGCAAAGGAGCATAACTCATGTAAGTATTCTAGGAATGAAGGTACACACATTATGCCCGCATGCTATCAGCAGCCAACACCTTCAGTAATACCAAAAGGAGATATTTTATGAAAGAGTTGCATCAGAAAGCATTTCCATTCCATGTGTCAACCTATTATCAAAAACAATAAATAACCACAATTTTAATATACATTTAATGAAATATTAACTTAATATCACAAAAAGCATTACCTCAGTACTTCATCTGCCTACTTCCCTGCCTAAAGGATAAAATGCAGTGCCTACTTAATCAACAACCCCACCATCTCCACCACCACCTATAGCTGATGTATGTTTGTCTAAGAAAAAAACAAAAACAGGTTATATAAGAAGCACTTCATTTTATATTTGCTAGGTAAGTGATTTGGTCCAAAAACAGATTTTTGTCATGAACTGAGACACAAAGACAGAGACGAACATGTACAAGTGAATACAATACAGATAATAACCGTCACACAAACATCCATACATCATATCACAGAATAATTTACAAACGAAAACCAGTAAAGTTGTTAGCTTAGTTTTATATATTTATACGTTGTTAACTAGGTAAATGAACTGATCCAGGGACCCTTCTCAACCACAACCTGGGATATAATGGCAAAGACAATAATAAGTGAAAAATGTACTCAAGAATACAAACAAAGAAAAAATATTCAGTAAACAAATATATAGCATATTTCTAGTTATATGCAGTAATAAGGAGTCAGTTGGACTTTTCAGTGAGATGGCACAGCCTGCCTCTTAACTGTCCCGATTTTTGCTTCACATTTTTGGAGTGTTCCTTATAAAATTTGTGGGGGGTTTTTGGCAAATAACTGCAGATTGAAGTCGCAAAATAATGACATATATTTGATGTTCAGACTTCATATCCTTTATAAAACACATGGTAACACAAATTCTGTTATTCTAGAAACTTTCTAAGTTTATAAGAGCAATATTTAAAATCTGTCCTTATTTTTTGGGTCCTTGTCCTCCCCATTATTTGTTTATTTACTGACAGTTGTTTACCGGGAAACTCCACTGGGCCAAGCTATCCAATTTTCAGTGGAGGCCCTGGGAGAAAAACTGCAATGTAAAAACAATAATACATAAAATTATAAAAAAAGTTTATAAAAGTACATAGAATGCAATATGACTGAATAAAACAATGTATAAACATAAAAGTTAGACATAGTAATAGTACAGAGGCAGAATAAGTTGAAAATACAACCAAGCATATTACAGTGGTTTCTGAATTAAAGAGTTATATGCAGAAGAAAAAAGTATATAACTTGGGGCAGGGATTAGATCAAACAATAGAAAAATACGAATGTAAGTTAAGAGAAAGGCATTTAGGTATGAGTTTCTAATGACATGGGGGTAAGGGAATAAATACAGGAGTAACACAAGACGGGGTATGAGGGGGAAGAGTAAAAGTTAAAGGGCAACAAAAAGATAGGAGAGAAGGAAGATTAAGCAGGAGGAGAGTGGAAATGGGGACAGAAAGGGAGGAAAGGGGTAAGGAGGGAAGTGAATATCAAAAGGGGGAGTCATGTACAAGCTGCTAGGGATTTAGGATAACAAGGAATTATGAGGAAAAGCTGGATCTAGACAGATTCAGGGTTTAGTAGATGAAGTAATGGCTGACGTAGGAGTTGAACAGTTACATTATTTTAGACTTTGTCCAGATTTCTTGCACCAAGAGGTTGAGAGGTGGGTGGCACAGTGAAACTGTCAGCATATCACAAATTAAGTTATATAATAATGCAATATTGGAACAATAATGATTTGCATATTTATATAATACATAGAAAATGTGCACCAAAGTACATACTGCTTTAATGCTATAGGAAGTTAGATGCCATGGTAGCCCACACTCTTCTCATATTAAATCCCACTTGTAGTTTGAAGATACACCCTAATGATTTTACAGCATACATATTGTCTTTTTTGTTTACTTAACAAATAGTGTAGTCCTCAAGCAGATATGAGGAGGACTTGGCTCAAAAACTGCTGGTAAAATGCAGAAATCTGCATAAAATACTTGCAATCCTTCCTTCTTCCAGACATCAAGAATGGTATGTAAACTGTCTCTGAAAATAATACTTCAGCAAAATCTCTCTCTTTCACTATCTCTCTCTATGCGCGCGCGCACACACACACACACACACAAACACACACACATATATATATATATATATATATATATATATATATATATGGTTCCCTATTAGAACCCTGAAACACTATAAGCCTGAAAGTCAAAATACTGAAAACTAATGACTGAAAATGCAAAATCTCGAAAATGCAAAATCCTGAAAGTCAAAATCCTGAAAACACAAAATGGACATACTGACGTCATTGTGGCTTTGCTATTGTTAGCCCTGTGGTGTTAGGTCATGCGTTGGGTCCAGGTAAGTGTGCGGTTGGTTTTGTGTTAGGGTTAGAAGTATAAGTGAGTTAGGGTTAGGCGCAGGTTAGGCATGTATGCAATAGTGACAAATATTGGGGTTAGCGGTTTAAGTGAGTTAGGGTTAGGCTGGTCAGGTGAGTGTGCGATAGTGACGGACCTTAGGGTTAGGGTTAGGGTCAGGGTCAGTTGGTAGATATTAGTGTCTTTATAGTGACATATTAGCATTATTTGCGTTTTCAGGATTTTGCATTTTCGAGATTTTGCATTTTCAGTCATTAGTTTTCAGTATTTTGACTTTCAGGCTTATAGTGTTTCAGGATTCTAATAGGGAACCATATATATATATATATATAAAGTCATTTAATAATGCAATGAAGCCAAAAAGCTGCACTACCCTAGATATCAATATAATACAGTGTTACTGTAGCTTATTGATACTTTGTTACTGCAGCTCATCACCATGTCTTAAGTATGTTTAAGCACTGACAGTGCATGGATGGGTCGATACAACATTACTGAAGAGCATGTTCAGATTCATGTTTGGATGAGTAATGGTAACACAGATGACACACATAGATTCTTTGAATCAGTCTCCAGAGCCATGGACAAGGGTAAGGTGGTCCACACAGCCTATCTAGACCTTGCCAAGGCCTTTGACACCATCCCCCACTCTGGAATCATAGATAAACTTACTAAGTTGGGTATTAATCCCTATGTCACCCAATGGGTTGCTAAATGGCTTACTGATAGAACCCACACTGTAAAAGTAGCCGACTCCAAATCCAGCTCCAGACAAGTGACAAGTGGAGTACCTCAGGGTTCAGTCCTGGGGCCACTCTTGTTTGGCATCTACTTCTCTGAAGTACAGGTCAACACTAAGGGACTCTGGCTAACAAAGTTTGCAGATGACTGCAAACTGGGAGCCATTATTGAATCCCCAAATGATGTGGATACTCTACAAAAGGGCCTTACAGAAACAGATGCTTGGTGCCAGAGCCATGGGCTCAAGCTCAATGCCAAGAAATGTATTGTTATCCCTTTGGGAAAAACATGTATCCATGAATTACCATATAGGTGGCAGTACACTAAACACAGAAAGTGTGATAAGAGACTTAGGGACACAGGTGGACAGTGGTCTCACCTTCGATAACCACATCGCCACAACAGTCAGGAAATCCTTCTATGTGGCACACCTCATCATGAAGGGCTTTTCATCCAGAAAAAAGGAGGTCATTGTCCCACTGTACTCATCCCTCATTAGACCCATTATAGAATACAACGCCCCATTTGGTATGTACCTCTCAAGACATCTGCAACAACTGGAAAAGCCTCAGAAATACCTCACTAAAAGTATCACAGGCCTAAAGCAGATGCCCTACGCTGACTGCCTTAAAAAACTCCAGCTATACTCTGTCGCATATTGTCTACTCAGAGGCGATCTCTGCTTAACATACAAGGCCATGTCAAACCCAGAGCTGTTGGACATGCTACACTTAAAGAAATCCCAATCTCTCAGAGCTACACGCTCCAGGGATCTAAACCTTGTCATCACAATAAACAAAACATGCTGGAGGGATAGGTTCCTGACCCAGAGACTCCCCAGACTCTGGAATAGATTGCCCATACATGTCAAGCAGAGTGCCTCTTTGGACCTCTTCAAGAGGAACCTTGACGTTTGGATGGGAGAAAGGAAATTCACCCCAGGGATCACGTCAGTCGCCCTGCTAGACAGGGGTCCAGGAAAGTAAATAATGTGGGAAGAAATAGCCAGGGAATTGTTATGGCTAGGCTTGTATAGGCCCTAGGGCTGATAGCCTAGTACCAACCTATGAACCTATGAACCTATGAACATAAATACATATTATACCTATGCATGCGCCTTATCAGTATTTACACAGCTAACATGGTAATCTAAAACTAATCAGAAAAAAATAAACTAGTATATTTCAAGTAATAAAATCAGACTATGTCTAAAATGCGCTGGCTGACAAAAGCAATAACTGCATAAAGATTTTCATCTCTATTTTACTATTCATTGCAATAGCACAATAGGTACAAAAAGCATAGTGCAGGCACTTGCACTTCTGTATGATGGACCATGAGTGCTGAGCTGGACAAATGCCATATATCCTCCCTCCCCCAACGTTCACTTGTAATTCAAGGTAAAAAAAATGCAGCAGGACTGGGAAGCAACTGAAATTGTAGTAAAAATGAATATAAGCCAGTGAGAGTGAGAGTCTTAACTGCAGTGCTGGAAATGTAAGTTTTCATCTCTTCAATACTAACCTCCTTTCCTTTTTCAAATGCTCTTAAACTCTAAATCATACCTTTCAACTGTTCAGATTTTGCAGAATGTTCAGATTTGGGCATCCGATTTTTAATCTGTCCCGTGAATTGACTAAATAATGACAAACAACTGAGATTCAGACTTCATACCATTCGGAAAATGTATGCTAATGCAAAACCTGTTATTCTATCAACATTTTACATTTATAAAAGTAGCATTTAAAAGTTATCCCTGTTTTTTGGCCTTTTCCCCCATTATTTGTGACTTTGACCAGATTTCTTGTGTTAAGAGGATGACAGACATGCTGTAAATGCACCCCACTTTATCATGTTATCTACAATACCTACTAGTCAAACAATTGCTTTTATCTCTGGACTGCTTATGTTCTACCACTTTATTTTTACTTCTCAGCCCCTCTACCCTTCCGAGAAGTAGCCTTCTGTACACCACTTAATCTGATGTACAACTTTTCTGTACAAAAAAGACTCTTTAACCACTTAATAAAAAAGACTCTTTAACCACTTAATCTTCTGAGCTAATTTCCCACCCTTCTATGCTGCACTGTTTCTATATGTCTCAGCCTTGAGTGTAGGTTTAAACAAAAGTATCCCATTCCAGCTTGTCCTTGACAGAAATGCATGTATAAATTTAACATTTTAACTTCACTGACTGTAAAGTTTACATATGGACATGTATTTATGTAGGAATACTATATCTCTGCTTACTAAACAGGATCATGGATTCATAGACATTGAGTGCTAATGCAGGCAAGCATTATGTTGGGGGGATGACACCACCTCCATCAATGTAACCTCTAGATGGCAGGATGGCACCCACTTTGACATCAAGATAGCTGGCACTGATGGGTTTGAACTCCAACACTGCCAACAAAAGGTGAGATAATAGCTACAAAGTGTACCCTGTCTGTTTCAATAATTAATTGACAAAATATAACCTGGTCCCAACAGCTAAAACATCCACCGCTGTCCTGGGTATGGGCATCCAACATCCGCATTCTGACTGGAGTTTACACTGGTCACTTGCAAAGCTAAGTCTTTGGTCAAGCACCTCCAAGCCTCTGCCTCACCGCTCTCCTCTCAGTCAATGTCTTCCCCTTTATCCACTATAACTGCCTTTTAACAAATTTTCACACACACACAATGGACATACACACACACACACACACACACAATGGACAGACGCATACACATACACGCACAAACATACATACACATACACACACACACACACACACACACACACACACACACACACACACACACACACACACACACACACACACACACACACACACACACACATATATATCCCAGGGAAGGCAATTCCCCACAGTTTTCCTCCTGGCATGGTAGTACTGCCACCAATCTAGATTAGGGACAGAGACACCTACTTACCTAGCTGGTCCTAGTGAAGCCAAATGCAATCATACATATCAATATTTCTCACTAATACTAGGCGTGAGCAGTCTCATCATTGTCAGTGGTGTAACACTCAGCACTGGTGCAGAAGGCTATGGTTTCTTTTCCCACACCAGGTAGATGAACTGCAGGCGCTGCAGTGCAATATTGGTGGATGCTGCACTCCTGATTTTGTTGTCCTTCGGATAACTGAGGTCCCATCTGCCTGAGTTAGTTGAAGTTCTGGTGGATACAAAAGATCTCATGGTAACTATTGAAGAGTGTAGAGAAAGTTCCCTGATACCCTGGTCAAATTTCTCCTAATAATATAAATACCACCTTGGGTTTCCAGATAAAATGAGGCCACTGGCCTAGTGGGACTAAACCGGTCAAAAAAAGAAATATTAAAAAATAAATAAATAAATAAAATGTTTGTTAGACAGCTTATTAACCTTTACTGAAAATAATGCTTGACCTCTTACAGATAAACAGCAGTACATGATGTCAGCCACAAGAGCTTAAATGTTAATGAATGAACTTTACTTAAACAAAGAAAACAGTGCAAATACAAGTTAAAATAAACATAGATTGGCACACAAATAAAATAAAAGGCAAGAAAAATTATGGGATGCATACAGAAAAATCTAAGATCCAAATATCTGAGTTTTCTGGTTATATCTTACTACAAAAATACTGTCCCTAACTGTCATAAGACAGATAAAGTGATAACTAATACTCACAGACAGGTCAGCCACAAGCAAGATAGCCTCAACTCCTACATCCTAGCATAGTATAGCACACAGTAAAATATATATATATATATATATATATATATATATATATATATATATATATAGAGAGAGAGAGAGAGAGAGAGATAACACACACACACACACACACACACACACACACACACACCACTGTTTTTCAAAGCCACTCCCATTATCACATGACATCTTTTTGTTGCTGTCCTGGAGAAAAACAAGTAGTTAGACTAGTTTTATTATTTTTCATAGCAATGTTCATCAGAAGCAAAAGCTTAATTTCATCAGTCCTATAACAATAACAATTGACAATACATACCCAGGTCTGCTTCCTTCCCTTGCGTCTATCCTTTTGTGGCTTAGTGATATGCAAGCCATTACGTTAATCAGAGATTACAGCGATTACATCTTGAAAGAAGGATAGTTTGTGGTCTTTCATTTTTTTCATTAGTTATGTTCACAAGAGAAGACAGCAAGTCTGGAAATCCAACAGAAAAACATTCCCTGTTCTTCTATACCCAGAAAAACAAACATCACACATTCTTAAGCCATGAGCCAAGACATTCTATGTGGCAAAACTTATAAATAAAAGTATGGCATCCAGATCCAAGGAAATTATAATCCTGCTGTACTCAGCCCTCATTAGACCAATAACAGAGTACAATGCACCATTTAGCATTTACTTGACTAGGCACTTACATCAGTTAAAACGACCTCAGAGGTTCTTCACAAAGAAAATACAAGGTGTAAACAACATATCCTACAAGGACAGACTAAAAGCCCTATCCTCTTTAGTCTGTCTCCTACCAACTATTAAGGGGAGACCTATGCCTGATCTACAAGGCACTCAAAACTCCAGCCCTGATGAAGCTGCTACACATATGCAAGTAAAACAGCATGAAGGTCACCCCCTCTAGGGATCTAAACATAGTCAGTGACTCAAACAAAACATACGAGAGAGACAGATATGTCTTTCAGAGATTATCCCTTCTTTGGAACAGGTTTCCTATTCACGTTAACCAGAGCCCTTCCCTGGCCCTCTTTAAATGCACTTTGGATCAATGGATGGGGAATCACAAATTCACACTTGGGTAGTGCCTATGTCACTTACAGACAGGAGCAATCTGTAACATACTTAAGGCACAGGCATAACCCCTTCCACCCTCTTGCCAATAGGAGGCCATATATTGGGTAAAATTATGTTATATTGACTAGGCTTGTAATGGCTTTTAAGTAATTTTCTATGAACTTATGATCACAAATGCACTGACTGTAGATAAACAGGAGAGAAGACAAAGAAATAAACTACATTACATTTTTAACTCCATTTTCTTTTGCCTAGCATTACCCCCGGCATCACAATCACTACATTTAATGTGTCAGCATGAACTACCACATCCATGGTGGCATACAACACAGACATCCCATTTTTTAGAATTTCACACAGAAGTGCCTAGCGCACCATTGTGCTTGGGATGTAGGAAAACGTTTTGTAGTATGTCAGTGCCTCATACTGCAGCAGTGACTGACAGGTTAGTAAAATATACTAGCCCCTATAAAACCAGCTACATGCAGCTGCTTATTAAGGTTTTGTACACCTTAGTTTGCTGTGTCACTGCTGCACTGTGACCCATTGACATACCTAGGAGTGACTCTCAAAATGTTTGGTCCATAAGCAAGTCAGTGGACTGGGGGTTTATTATTATAATACATCATTGAAGGGATCCTGTGCTGTGCAAACTCCCACTGGCCAGAGCTCATTAGCACTGTTGTGTAGGTATGGGACAACTTTGTGTGTGGCAGAGATCTGCCTGCACCATAGCAGACTCTGCTGCTGGCAGGCAAATATTTTGCTTTTCACAGCACTAGTGTGGTGTTCAGATATAAATATTGAGCAATAAACTAGTAGGGAAAGGGGATCACTACACTGACAAGCAGAGCACCACTGTTTTGTAAGTATTTACTGTCTTGTAGGTTACCCCTTCAGGATTAGCTGATGTTTCAATGGTATTAGTGGGATTATTTAATGTGTGGAGATACATGAAATCCAGGACCACTGGGTCCCTAATGGAAGACAAGGCATGAATCTCACCTCAGGAGTCTATAAAATACTGAATAAAGGGACAGTGCTTTCCGTCTTTTTTGGTGGCTTAAGAGGTTTTAGACCAGTGATTATCTTACTTTGGAAGATCTGGGGTCTTTCTACTTGTTTAATATGTCTAGTAAGGTACACCCTAAAGGGGGTGTTGTACTCTAATTGGCCTAATTAATGCTGAATGCAAAAGACAATGATTTCTTTAGAACTGGATAATATTCCCTCTGTAATTAGCATAGGTTCATAGGTTGGTACTAGGCTATCAGCCCTAGGGCCTATACAAGCCTAGCCATAACAATTCCCTGGCTATTTCTTCCCACATTATTTACTTTCCTGGACCCCTGTCTAGCAGGGCGACTGACATGATCCCTGGGGTGAATTTCCTTTCTCCCATCCAATCGTCAAGGTTCCTCTTGAAGAGGTCCAAAGAGGCACTCTGCTTGACATGTATGGGCAATCTATTCCAGAGTCTGGGGAGTCTCTGGGTCAGGAACCTATCCCTCCAGTATGTTTTGTTTATTGTGATGACAAGGTTTAGATCCCTGGGCGTGTAGCTCTGAGGGATTGGGATTTCTTTAAGTGTAGCATGTCCAACAGCTCTGGGTTTGACATGGCCTTGTATGTTAAGCAGAGATCGCCTCTGAGTAGGCGATATGCGACAGAGTATAGCTGGAGTTTTTAAGGCGGTCAGCGTGGGGCATCTGCCTTAGGCCTGTGATACTTTTAGTGAGGTATTTCTGAGGCCTTTCCAGTTGTTGCAGATGTCTTGAGAGGTACATACCAAATGGGGCGTTGTATTCTATAATGGGTCTAATGAGGGATGAGTACAGTGGGACAATGACCTCCTTTTTCTGGATGAAAAGCCCTTCGTGATGAGGTGTGCCACATAGAAGGATTTCCTGACTGTTGTGGCGATGTGGTTATCGAAGGTGAGACCACTGTCCACCTGTGTCCCTAAGTCTCTTATCACACTTTCTGTGTTTAGTGTACTGCCACCTATATGGTAATTCATGGATACATGTTTTTTCCCAAAAGGGATAACAACACATTTCTTGGCATTGAGCTTGAGCCCATGGCTCTGGCACCAAGCATCTGTTTCTGTAAGGCCCTTTTGCAGAGTATCCACATCATTTGGGGATTCAATAATGGCTCCCAGTTTGCAGTCATCTGCAAACTTTGTTAGCTAGAATCCCTTAGTGTTGACCTGTACTTCAGAGAAGTAGATGCTAAACAAGAGCGGCCCCAGGACTGAACCCTGAGGTACTCCACTTGTCACTTGTCTGGAGCTGGATTTGGAGTTGGCTACTTTTACAGTGTGGGTTCTATCAGTAAGCCATTTAGCAACCCACTGGGTGACATAGGGATTAATACCCAACTTAGTAAGTTTATCTATGATTCCAGAGTGGGGGATGGTGTCAAAGGCCTTGGCAAGGTCTAGATAGGCTGTGTGGACCACCTTACCCTTGTCCATGGCTCTGGAGACTGATTCAAAGAAGTCAATCAGGTTCAGGAGACAAGATCGGCCCTTCACAAACCCAAACTGGGTGGGGTCCAGTGTTTGAAGGTTGCCAATGTCTTTGTTTATAAGTTCCATGATAATACGCTCCATGGCCTTGCAGATAAGGCTTGTCAGACTGATGGCACGGTAGTTTCCGGGATCCAAGGTGGATCCCCTTGTGGATTGGGATAACTGTAGCTCTGCACCACTCAGTGGGCACAAAACCTGAGGTGAGGCTATGATTAAACATGACACTTAGGTGAGGTGCCAGTTCATATTGTAGTTCATGTAGTACACAGCCGGGATGTCATCTGGTCCCATGGATGCTGTATTCTTGGCTTTAGAGAGTGAGTTTTGTACCTGTGTGGCCGTTATTACTGGAATTTGGCAATCTTCCGGTATTGAGATGGGCCATTTAGGGGTGAGAGGGGGTGAAGTTGGCACTGAATCGATCTGCCAGGATATTGGCAATATCCTTTGAATCAGTATATTTATTGCCATTCTGTTTTAGCTCAGAGCAGATCTGAGCATTGCCATTTAGATTCTTGACATAGTTATAGAATGCTTTGTGGTTGTCTTTGGAATCTTTGGCAATTTTATTTTCATAACTAGCTTTGGAGGATTTTATGAGGCATCTCAGTTTCTTACTGAGGCTAGTAAGGGAGTTTTTGCATCCTGGGATTTTCCTCTTTTCTGCAAAAGTTTCTTCCTTTTGTTGTAAAGTTTGTTTATGGCAGGGGACCACAAGATTGGCTTCCTTTTTTGGATGAGAGCATTTTGGTTCTATTTGGGATGGCACGATTCATTCATGAGTGGATGTGCTCGTACAGTGCCTTAGTGTAGGATTCAGCAGTTGAACTTTCAGTTCCCGTCTGCATGGGTGTCATGAAGTTTGTCACTTCTGACTTGAGTAGCATGAAGTTGGCTTTGGAGAAGTTTTTTATGGTGGTTTCTTTACTGGGGGTGGGGGTGGGATGTGGATGTTAAGGGTGATTAGCTTATGGTCAGACCTGACTAACGAGGAGGTGACCATAGGTATGGAGCATTGATTTGCCATGTTGGTAATGACCAGGTCTAGGATATTGGAACCCTGGTGGGACTATGGATTAGTTGATCCAGGGCGTTGGAATTTATGAATTCCAAGAACCGTTCAAAGGTGTTGGGACATGAGTAGTTTTCCCAGTTAATGGCAGGGTAGTTAAAATCACCCAGTATTAGGGTGTTTGGTTCTATCTTAATATTTTCCAGTATGTTTAAAAAGGTGTAGTGAGAATCTTGGGGTATGGTCGGGGATCTGTAGCAAGCTACAATTTGGATTGCAGTCTTACCTAGTGTTAGTTGCACTTGGAGAATTTCAGACACATTGTGTTGGCCAACTAGCCTGGTGGTGTGAATATCCTTGGTGAATATTGACACTCCTCCACCTTTAGTGTTTCGGTCCTGGTTTGGTGGCGAAAAGTGTGGTAAGAGTTGTAGCCTGGTATTGCAGGGTGCTCTCTGGAGCCTTGAACCAGGTCTCAGTTACTGCACAGATATCGATGTTCTCCATTTTTAGGAGTGCCTCGAGAGAGTGCATTTTGAGGTTTAGACTTCTAGCATTGAGTAGCATTACCTTCAGATTTTGCATGCTTGCACCTGTTACGGTGGTGGTTTTGTCCTTTGAAGTTTGCCTAAAAAAGGCACTATAGGGGTGGCAAGAGCCTTAGCCAGTAACCTGAATCCCAGGGGCGACAGGTGCAGACCATCTCTGGAAAAGCATTGTGGTCTGTCAATCATGTCATCCCAGGCAGACAGATACTGGATCCCCTTTGAATGACACCATAAGCTTAGCCAATTGTTGAAGTCAATCATTTTATCCTTATATTGTGGTATCATTCTGGGTGAAGGCAGGATGCTACTCAGGGCTAGGGTCATACCTGCCTGGGCCACATGATCCGAGAGCTCTTCCATGTCTCTTTTCATGTAGTCCAGGAGGTACGTCTCAAGTCATTCACTCCAACATGGACAATGACAGAGTCATATTTGTACTTGTTGTGGAGTGACTTGAGTGCATGCGTTATGTGGCGGATCCTGGCACCCGACAGGCAGCTGACTGTAATTTTCTCCTTATTCAACCTGGTGAGAGGGACATCAGTGTGCGGACTATAGAGTCACCTATGACTAAAGTGTTAGGTACATTGTCTTGCCTTAGGGGCTGTTGCTGGGTGGCACACTGGTGTTGCGAACTATGTGACACATTGGTTGTGATTGGTGTTTGTTTGCATTTCAGCTTCAGAGGTCTTTGTTGCTTGGGCAGGTTACAGTTAAGGGCCTCTGCATATGTGGATTTAGTGTTGCTATATGTGGGTGTTGGTGGTGCGGGTTTAGAAGGGCTATGTGTTGCTTGAGATGTAGTGTGGGTATTAACCTTCTCCTCTTGACTGTTTAGCACAATCTTGGATGGAGAGAGCTTTGCTTCCATTTTGGCTATGTAAGTGCATCTCTCACAGGTTGTAGTGTTGGGTGGTAGGAGGAGAGGGTTGTCTGTGTACATGAGGCAATTGCTGCATTGCCCCAGTATGCCCAGATTCACCAGGTGGACAGGAGAAATCACCGGAAGCTGACCCTTGGACATGCCTGGTTTGGGGCTTTTTTTTTACTTTGTAAAGTACAGGAGCTGTTTCCTTAGCAAGGTACTTTGCAATTATAGGCTGTTTAGTGCCTACTATTAATTTCTCCTTATTAACAAGGAGAGTTCAGTGTTTGTATGAGTTTAAGGCTTCCTAGTGCTTTCCAGCAGGTATAAGAGAAAGTGCTAGTCACAGGGATGCTTAAAGGTAAGATTGAAAAGAATGCACTCTGCAGTGTGCACTAGAGAAGTTAGATGTGAAAGTAGGTAACTTGAGTTTTACCTACTTAAAAAGTTAAGGTTTAGTGGAGAGTTACTATTTTTAAAACAGCAAGATGGATTGAAAGGGGTGGTCACTTTTGTAATTTGGTACTATGAAATACTGCAGGATGGCCAATAAATTTAAATAATTGAAGGGGTGGGATTTCAAAAATGAAGATTTTGTGATTACTCACATAAGCCAGTGAAAGTAGAGAGAAATGAGATATATGGTCAGATTAACATAAGAGGCGGGCAACTAGAAAGACTTTCTAACTACTGTCTTTACATGATGATCAAAGGAAAGAGAATTATCAAAGTTCTGAGGTCCCAGACAACATTCTCATTTTAACATGGGGTATTGTCTATGTTGTATGCTGGGGGAGAAGGTTGTTTAACAAATTGGATGACATTGATTTTTTTTTTCATTTAATTTAAGCCCTTTTTAATACACCAGGTAGTTAAGAGTGTAAGTTCTTGCTGAAATGTCTGAGGGAACTTCACAATGACCCAATCTTTTTTGCAGTCATCTGCAAACTTTGTTAGCCAGAGGTCTTGGCTCATGGTGTAGAGATCAGAAAAGTAAATGCTAAGCAGAGGGAGAGAGAGAAATGTGCAGAGAAAACACTCTAATATTCATCATCCTTATTAAAGGACGGGGTCTGAGATCGCACGTGCAAAACAACATAAAATAAAATTACAATTAAACCAAAATGTAAAGGAACTCAGTTAAAGGGGGGGTCTGAAATTGAATGTGCAAAATGAAATAAAATGAAATAAAATTCCACCAAAATTTAAAGGAACCGGGATATTAGAGTGTTTTATCTCCCCAGAAGACCTATCTGACATAGTTTATATAGACACACAGGACCATGCATACTCACTCGGTCCCCTTATTTAGGTTCATAGGTTCATACTAGGCTATCTGCCCAAGGGCATTTATAAGCCTAGCCCATAGTTATGTGGCTTTCGCCACCCCTTTAGTTTGAATAAAAACTATGCCTATCATTTTTCTGTGCCTCTGTCAAGCAGTGACACTGAAGTAATCCCTGGGGTATATCTGCGATCTCCCATCCATTGGTCAAGATTCCTCTTGAACAAGGCCAGCGAGGTGCTCTGCCTCACATGTACCGGGATTTTGTTCCACAGCATAGGGAGTCTCTGGGTGATGAATCTGTCCCTCCAGCACGTTCTATTTATAACCGTGTCAAGGTTTAAGTCTCCGCCTTGTGGTTCTGAGGGATCTAGATTTTTGAGGTGAAGCATATTCATCAAATCTGGGTTTGACATGGCCTTATATGTCAGGCACAGGTCACCTCTGAGCAAGCGGTATGAGACTGAATAGAGCTGGAGTTCTTTCAGTCGGGCAGCATAAGACATATTTTGAGACCCTTTATCCTTTTGGTGAGGAACTTTGGGGCCTTTCAAGCTGCATCAGGTGTTTGGTCAGATACATTCGAGCGGGCATTGTACTCAATCATAGGTCTAATGAGTGATGAGTACAGGGGACGATGACCTCCCTTGATCTAGATGTGAATCCCTTCATGATCAGGTGGGCGATATAGAAGGTTTTCCTAACTACTTTAGCAACATGAGTGTCAAGCGAAGGCTACTGTCAACTTGGGTCCCCAGATCCCTGATGACTTTTCTGTGCTCAGTGGATTGCCACCTATATGGTAGCTAGGGGTAACCTTGTTTTTCCCGAAGGGTATGACTATGCATTTTTGGCGTTTAACTTCAGGCCATGGCTCTGGCACCAGTTATCCGTTTCTGTGAGGCCCTTCTGGAGGATATCTGTGTCAGATGTGTTTTCGACTATGGCGCCCAGTTTGCAGTCATCTGCAAACTTTGTCAGCCATAACCCTCCTGTGTTTGCTTGTACTTCAGAAAAGTAGATGCCGAACAAGAGTGGACCCAGGACTGAGCCCTGTGGGACACCACTTGTGACAGGCTTTGAGTCTGACATGGCTCCAGCAACTCTGACCCTGTGGGTTCTGTCGCTTAGCCAGTTTGCAACCCATCTTGTGATGTATGGGTTTACATTCAAGCTGATGAGTTTTTCGATGATACCTGAGTGGGGTATTGTGTCGAAGGCCTTTGCCTTTGGTGGTCAGTAAAATAAGCTGGGCAAAGAGAAACACAGGCCTTAGCAGAAAACATTATGGATGGTCAACACTTTTCCAAGGAGTCAGTGTTGCTCTTCTCTGTCAGTATTTTAATTTTTGGTATTGTTAATTTTTTAATTTATCTTTTTTACTGTATTTTTAGGGGTTGAGCCTGGTTTCTTACATTTTTCTTCCCAGTTCCATGACCATCCATTATTTAGGTCCTATTCTTTGGCCTTGTCCCTGATTAGGCCTTCGCCCCTCCACTTCCACCATCCAGAAACCACATTCAGCCACCTAATAGCAAAGCATCTTGGGACACTGCCCCCCCACATCCACCACTCATTAACTACATTCAGCCACCCAATCACTTAACATTTTCTGGCCATTGCCCCTCCACTACCACTACTACTCAGAACACACCATTAGCCTTGCACAGCAAATACGAATTCCCACTCTTCCTTCCTTGGTACCCAACTGGCCAGTTTCTTAATTCAAGTCCACCTCCACCATTGGTTATTCTGGTTTGTCCAATGATTGATTGGAACATCAGATGGCCACCATTTTCCCGCACTTCAAATAGCTTGTTCCCGATTGGCTGTTCACCACTGTAGGCCGTTTATCATTGCTGAATCCCCCAGATCCAATAAGAAAGGCAGGATATGGAGTTTTTAGTTAGTTTACCCACTACCCCATTTTTTCATTTAGATAATAAAGCCGACCTATTATAACCAAGTTTCACAAAAACAGGCCAATGAGAGCTCTTCCTTTTTATCCCACTATATCATGACAGTTACATTGATCCTTGTACTATACCTTGAGACATTTATAACCTGAGTACTATACCTTAAGAGACGTTTGTAACATGAGTACAACTGTTTTGAAATGAACATATGCACAGCACTCATCTGCCTAACAAATCACTGTATAAAATATAAAATAAAATTTACATACAGTAGTTCTCGTGAAAATGACTCTGTGACTTATTTTTTTAAGCTTTTTAAAGTTTTTCTGAAAGTTTGGAATTTGTAATTTAAGACTAATTGGCAACTTGGCAATAACATGGCACCAGCTAGCTCTTCTTTTGTCATTTTGTTGCGTTGGGAACTCAGCTCCTCTCACTGAAGTCACAATCCAAACGTTAGCAGGCTTAGGGTGTTTTCCTAGTTGAATTTTATACATAGTTCAGCCCCCTCTTTTTAAGAAGATGGTAACATCGTCTTCAATAAAGGGAAGAGCAGGGTGACATTGTGCATGTAGTTTTGTAGAACAAATGGCATCTCACGGATAGGATCAACTCAGCACCTTAGTGAAAGCGCATGATCAACTCAGCACCTTAGTGAAAGCGCATGATGAAATGAGGCTGTAAAGGAAAGTTATGCGATGTGCTTTGGTGGAATGTCACTGACACAGAAAGTGCAAACCCACAAATGGAAGTGCAGCATGACAGAGTCACAACTGCACCTTTACATACATCCTAGCTGTGAGTGTCACAACATCAAGAGAAGGAATAAAAAGACATGACACATGCAGTCCTCTTCGCAGACCAGAGACAGTACAGGTAGAAAACTAATACTGTAGTAAGCAACATTAAACCCTTGTACTGCCCAATGCAGTTGAGTATGTGGATTTTTTTAAAGTTCAGTGAGTGATTGTGGATAATAAAAAAATACTTTTATAAATATTTGTATTGCTAAACAATTTTAACAATGTGATAACTTGCAACAGAAACGTTTTCATTAGCTAGGTAAGCCAATTAGACTTATGTGCCTCATTTCAGGAATGCTCTGAGAGTATTCACTAGGATTTACACATTTTTGCAAGCAGAGATTAAGAGAATCAGACTTAGAACCACCCCATGAAGACTGTTGGGAAATCACTGCATTGACCCTGTGAGCTAAACTCTTTTAAATACAATATGATTTTTTCTGTAAAATGTGTACACAAACATCTACAAGATAGTTAGAAATGTACCTATCAAAGAGCTGTTAATTGAAAATTATGACAATTAATATCAAGTGAAGTTGTATATAGCAGTTATTAAACATTCGTACTTGGCAAACGTTTGCATGACATTGCAAATCAAATTAATGTAATATATATTAACATTTGCATTTAAAGGGGGACAAGTTAAAAGTGAAATGCTAAGATGAATGACAAACGTAAATTTTTATGACTTGCTGAACTGTGCATAAGAAAATATTAGTGTGGACACATTTGTAGAAACATTTAAATGATGTATGGCTGCTTAAACAAACTAAAACTGGCTACCACTCTTCTGACTCAAAACCAGACAGTCTGAGCCTGTCCACGTGACATGAGTTGGACTAGTGGCTTGGATGCTTAATAGTGCAAACACGTAGGATAGGGAGGAGAGAGCGTGGTTCCCATCTGGCTTGTAAAGATGTCCTGATGACGGCATTAGATGGAGAGCAGAAGCATGTCATGATGTGGTGAGCTGGTACTGTGAGGAAATGGGTGCAGCCACTGAAGCAAGTGATGGTAGCCCCTGTCAGCACATGTTCGGAGAGCACACATGCACAGACCAATGGGCATAGGCAACTCTGACAGGGATGCAAGTGCTCATGGCACTACCAGGAGTAGGGTTACGGCATAAAAAATAGGAAAAAAAGCACTCATTGCTGGGATGCCAGTGAGAGCACAAACTGCTCTCATGGCTGTCTGAATGACAGATTCCCCACATTGGTCAGTATATGTGGAATCGAGGGGAGGCATGATGATGGTCAGCAGGTAGAGGGACAAAAATGACATTCCCAAACAGGCAGTGTGTGCACGTCTCTGTTGGTACAAAATGAAACTATTGCATATAACTGTATGAGTGAGTGGTAGGAAGCTTTAAAGGAGAACTCCACCTAAAAGTCAAGTTTTTCTTTCCAAAAACTGTTTTCCTTCCTTGTAATCTAAGACTAAACACTTCTATGATGACTGGGGAGAAATGGGCGAAGGCTGCCAGCCTAGTCAAATAGAATTTGATATATAATTCTATCAAATGTATAAATAAATGTAAAATACAGGCTTGTGTTTTTAAATGTAGGAAAACACTGTGAAATGTGGAACTGCAAAATATGTGACAACATTGCACTCTACTGGCCCAGTGAAGCATGTTGCATCCTTTCATGTTAGAATTCGGCCCGAGGGCGGCTGGATGAAGATTGTATGCCCATTGTTTTAAGGCTAAAGTTTATGACTAGAATTTAGATGTGGAAGGTGCTTTTATTGCTTTAGTTTCTGTTAGCATATACATGTGAAATGTCTTGTATCATAAGTTTCTGAGGAGGTGTTAGATTGCTAAATAATGCAGTTTGTGGCCAGAGAACTCAGACCAGGTGTTAAGATAATGCAATATGAATACTGGGAAAACCTAAGTGTCAAAAATGATGCAATTTTGGGAGGGCCTTAGAGACATGTTTGTTAGTAATGTTTAAATACTATTTCTCACAAGAGACCTGGGGCATTTTGATCTGGACATCTAACTTATCAGCACTCTGCTTATGCTCACATGTAAGTTTTTAGCACTGTGATATCTTGTAGGAATAGTTAAAGCTAGTAAAGATTAATTAGGTATTTTTCTTTGAAACCAGACCTGTCCTACTGTATTATTTTAAGTGTCTGTGTGATCTGTGAACTCTTAGATATCTCTGTGGTATAGTAGATTTGTCTTGTGTTTTAATTATTTATTATTAAATATTTTTAAAACCTTCTACCTGTGGCTGCTTTGTGTAGAGATAAAGTATGCTTTAGAGTATATTATATATTTATAGAGTTTACCGTCTAAGCCCTTCCAATAAACCTTAGACTGTATAGTCACATTACCATTGGATATTAATATTGCACAGTAATAATTGGACACCCTTTTAAGGGCCTTTTAGTAGCTGATATTATTAACTGGGTGGTGGCAGTAATTACTACCGTATAGTCTGGGTAAAGGGACACAGATGGAGAATCTGTGTCAGGCTTTCCCAGGAGTGTCTGTGAAATTGTATAAACACTGATCACAAAGTGTGTGTGTGTTGTGTCAGCTACTTGGGCAGGGACACAAAGCACTGGTTGGACAGAGAGGGTACTGGAGGTTATAGCTTGCCCAGTTAGGCTAAGACCTGGACCCTATAGCTGTGCCAGTGGGGAGTCTTATTGGGGACCTGGTGAGCAAGGGAGCAGCCAGCCCCAGACTGACTGTGATCTCTGTGTGCACTTAAGGGAAATTGTACTTTACTGTGTGCATTAGTTATCCTTTCCTCTTCTAGGAGACAACCTCCCATGTGTTAGTGGTGAGGACTGAGGCTCCTTGATTGCTGGGCCAGGGCACGATCGTTACAACTTCACATAGAGAAAAAAACATAATTTAATAATTTTGTGTTTCATTCCTGCATTTGCCTCACTTGCTACATCACAACAGCTACTAAGAGTGGCACCGTTATTAAGTTTGGTCACTTATCCCAACAAAAGAGCCATTAAGAAAACAATGACATTTAAATGTGCCTCATCAATTACAGACTGCCAGCATCACACCTCAGATAAATAGTGTAGCCTGGAGTCTGAACAAAGGCAGGGCTTTCAAGCTTAGTTTTCAGATGCAAATGTCTTTCCCTTTAATAAAACTCAGTGCCACAAAAGAAAGAAAGCAAATATATTCATGTAACAGTCCGTACTTTCTGTCAGTATATGATTTTGCATTTTTTCTACACTGTAATTTCTGCAAACGTGCATGTTCCTTCTGGAGTTCGGGAAAGAAGATTCACATCAAAGTCTTTATTTCTAGCTACAATATTTAAAACTGAATGCAACACAAACCATCTCAGCCCAAACAACACCTATTAATCACAGGTCAGATTTCTCACACTTGAACACTGAACTACAGTTGTTACTTTGCAAAGAACAGTTAACTCAGCTACATTTTCAAGCTGGTTATGCAAATATTCAACTGCAACAGAGATGGCCACAAATGGAAATCAGAAGAAGCAAAGTAATTAAAAACACGGACTGAAGCTGACGGTGAAAAGTAAGCAGTCACAGCAATGGTGTCAACTGATGAGAGAGAAAACTACAGTAAATGATCCCTTCATCTTAAGGATTTCTTTCTGTCCCTCTAACATGACATAAGAAGGCAAAGCCATTGACTGTAAAACACAATAATGGTAGCCATGGCTGCCTCCTTCAGATCATTTTGGGGTATAACAAAATAGAAAATAACAGTAAACATTTACATTGATACCAAGGCATTACCAATGCAGAAAAGTTCAAGATTTGCTGAAAAGCAACCTTTTTTTGTCTGTTTTTGGGGTGTGGTTCTTCTTTAATAATAAGGCAAACTGCACATGGTCAAACTTGGACATTATTTTAAAATACAATTTCTTGTTAAATTTATATTTTTACGTATAATGTTATGGAGCTTTTCTCCCCGGGCCTCCACTGAGAATGGGTTCATTTCAGCCCAGTGGACTTTCCCAGTCAACAAAAGTAAATAAATAAATAAATAAATAAATAAATAAATAAAAATAAAATAAAATGCCTTGATATATACTGGCCATACTAATGCTTTTGATGCAACCATGGAAAGTTGTGCAGCTTATAATAAAATACCAAAATTGTACCATATAACTGGTAACGTTCCAAAATGACACAGTCCCAGTGCTGGTAAATGAAACGAGAGCTAAAACATAAGGAATACTGCACAGTTTGGCAACGACAATTGAACCACATGAAATGTAGTAATATACTGCAGAGATACCACATATTTATTTTTATGCATACTTTTGCTAACTGTAGAAATTGTAAGTTTTATAACAGGAATCAAATGAGACATAACAGCATTTTGGAATATATGACAGAAATACATACACTAACAAAGTACTAAGAATTTTCAAAGGGGCTAGAAAGATACATTAAGGGACATATTTGCAAGTGTGCATTGAAATGTGAAAATACACCAAAGCAGATGTTCCCTACGGAAAATCTGACATTTAATCAAGCACTGAACAGCAGTCATGAGTTAAAGAAGGATGCAGTGCAAAGGGCTGTTAAAACAATGTATATTAATTGTCCAAAAGAGTTTTCATATCACAAAAAAGTACGTAAAACTGATGTGTTGGTGTTACCTATGGAAAATGCCATAGACAGGGCTATAAGGGAAGAATCTCCAAGTACAAAAGTATTTAAAACGAATGGAAAGAAAGGGTGCAAAGTGATGAACATTAATCAAAATATGTACAAAATGGAGGACCCAAGTACAAATTGATGTTACGATTTGATAATTTAGAACAATATAAAGCATGAATCAAAATGATACAGAAATTACTTGGGTCACTGCAGTGGTATGAT
This sequence comes from Protopterus annectens, assembly GCF_019279795.1. Classification (NCBI taxonomy): domain Eukaryota; kingdom Metazoa; phylum Chordata; order Ceratodontiformes; family Protopteridae; genus Protopterus; species Protopterus annectens. The sequence goes on along the minus strand of NC_056740.1, from coordinate 403,996,114 downwards.
ATGGACATACAGTAGGTACTGCTTCATCTACAAATTCTAAAGCATATGATTGTTTGTTTTCATATTCTACTGGATAAATCAAACATGTTACTAAAACGTTATGCAGGGCAGCATCTCCAGTGGGTAAAATAAAGTACAGCTGTGTGGAAGAAAACATATAACTGTAGATCTGTGAGCAGTGGTTATTGTAACAGTAAATCATAACAATTGGGTTACACCTACCTTATCTGTCTCTTCATCCTGGTTAGAGTTTAATCAGCAGTCCTGTGTTCCTTATGAAGACCTTAACTGTTTCCATGTCAACTTTCCAAAGAACACACATAATACATGATAGTACATGAGACACTCATATACAGTCAGCATTGCTGTGAGGATTCTGTTCCATAAGTCCTTATTGCCATCAAAGGAAACTGTGACTGAGGAAGGCTACAGTCCTGAACAGATATTATAGTAAAGCAGTAAATAATTTTGAAGTAAACCCAGTAACTGCTGCAAATAACTATGAGCCACGTGCTGACAGGGATGGAGGGGGGAATGGAACTGGTTAGAAATTAACTTTTACTTTAAGTAGTCTTAAACAGAACTTCACTATCTTTTTCAGGTAGGGTCACTGTAAATCATGCCAGTAAAACATAACTTGTGGATAGATTCCTAAGCAGCTCTCTCAATTTAAAGACATGCTTCTGGAGCATTTCTCCCCGGGACTCCGCTGAAAACAGGATCTGTGGAACCTAGTCGGACTTTCCCAGTCAAGAAAATGTTAAATAAATAAATAAAATATCTGAAATAATGGAATAATTTCAGGATCCCCTGTGACATCCCTCCTCTGGGCCAGTGATTAAGGAGCCTCAATCCTTACCACTGACACCAGTGGGGAACATTCACTGTGATAAAAATAGACAGATACAGTATTTTCAGATGCAGCCCTCTCTGCACCAAGTACAATTTCTCTTCAGAGCACGCACAGATTGCACACTCCAGTCCTGGGGTTGGGCTTTCTCTCCAAGCCCTAAATAAGACTCCCCACTGACTACTACTACTACTACAGAGTTGAGTCCTTAACCATGTGTTCCAAGCCAAGTCATCCACCACACTCTCTGTGAAATCAGTGCTGTCAGTGTCCATGTTCAAAATAGCTGTCACAAACACTCTCTCTGAGATTTGATTGTCATACATACACACCCACCTGGGAAAGCCTGGCACAGCTTACCCGCTCTGCCATCTCCATCCAGACTATAAGGTAGATTTGCTGCCAAAAGAAAACCCAAAGCCAGCTACTTTAAGGCTCTTACTCGGCTACCTAATTACATTTAGTAAAGTTAATACTTATACAAATGGTACTGTTTGACCAAACAGGAAGACTTCAAAGAATATGGTGCCACAGTGCCACTAAATAAATGCAAGTACCCTCAAATGTTAAATATTTTCTAAAATATTTCCTAAACCTACTGATAGTCTTCCTTCATCTAATGCATTATTCAGTGTCATGGATATAGCCCTCCCCCCCCATTACCTCAACGCTTTCTGGAATTCATAAACTCCAATGCCCTGGATCAACTTATCCACACCTCCACCAGCAATAAAAATATCCTAGACCTAGTCATTACCAACATGAGTTCCACACCTGAAGTCAACTCCTCGTTGGTCCGATCCAACCTTAAGCTAATCACCCTTGATATCCACATCCTGCCCCCACCCCCCATTAAGGAAACCATGGTAAAACATTTCTCCAAAGCCAACTTCATGCTTCTTAAGACAGAAGTGGTGAACTTCATGACACCCATGCAGATGGACAATACAGTTACAACTGCTGAATCCTACACAAATGCACTCTATAAGCACTTACACGAGTGCATGGATTGTGCTATCCCAAACAAAACCAAGATGCTATCCTCCAAAAAAAGAAAGCCAATTTGGTGGTCTCCTGCCATAAACAAACTGTACAACAGAAGGAAGAAACTGTTGCAAAAGAGAATAAAATCCCATGAGTGAAGGAGCTCTCTGGCCAGCCTCAGTAAGAAGCTGAGATTCCTTATAAGATCCTCCAAAGCTATCTACGAAAACAAAATCGCCACTAATTCTAAGGACAACCACAAAGCATTCTATAGCTATGTCAAGAATCTCAATGGTAACACCCAGATCTGCTCTTAGTTACAATACAAAGGCACGAAAATTACAGAACCAACTGATATTGCCAACATCCTGGTAGTTAGGTTCAGTGTTAACTTTACCCCCCCCCCCACCCCCTAAACGGCCCATATCTATACAGGAAGAATGCAGAGTCCCTGTAAGCACAACTATGCAGGTAAAAGCTGCACTCTCTAAAGCCAAAAACACAGCATCCATGGGACCGGACAACATCCCAGGCTGCGTTTTACACGAACTTCAGAACAAACTGGCTCCCCACTTAAGCACCATGTTCAATAATAGCCTCGTATCAGGTTTTGTGCCCACTGAATGGCGCACAGCAACAGTTATCCCACTCCACAAAGGGGGAGCCACCACTGATCCCGGGAACTATCGACCTATTAGCCTGACGAGCCTGGTCTGCAAGGCCATGGAACGTATCATCATGCAACTCATAAACAAAGACATTGGTAACCTCCAAACTCTGAATCCCACTCAGTTCAGGTTTGTGAAAGGCAGATCATGCCTCCTGAACCTGATTGACTTCTTTGAGGCAGTCACCAAAGCCGTAGAAGAGGGTAAGGTTGTTCACACAACCTATCTTGACCTCGCCAAGGCTTTCGACACCATTCCCCATTCTGGAATTACAGCTAAACTCACTAAACTAGGTATAAATCCCTACGTCACAAGATGGGTTGCCAACTGGCTCACTGACAGAACCCGCACTGTAAAAGTTGCAGACTCCAAATCTGACCTCAAAGCAGTGACAAGTGGAGTACCACAGGGTTCCGTCATGGGAGCTCTTGTGTTTGGTATCTACTTCTCTGAAGTACAGGCCAACACAGAATGCCTCTGGCTAATGAAGTTCGGAGATGAATGCAAACTAGGAGCCACAGTCAAGTCCCCAAATTATGTGGACATCCAACAGAAGGGCCTCGTTGAGACAGATGCCTGGTGTCAGAGTCATGGCCTCAAGCTCAATGCCAAAAAGTGCAGTGTCATCCCCTTTGGTAAAAACTCTGTACCCATGAACTACCACATAGGCAGCAATCTACTTAACACTGAATGTGTGATAAGAGACCTTGGGACCTAGGTGGACAGTAGTCTCTCCTTTGATAGTCACATAGCCACAGTAGTCAGGAAGTCTTTCTACGTGGCACACCTCATCATAAAAGGGTTCTCATCCAGGAAAAAAGAGGTCATTGTTCCCCTCTACTCGACACTCATTAGACCTATTATAGAGTACAACGCCCCTTTTGGAATGTACCTCACAAGACATCTGCAGCAGCTGTAAAGGCCACAGAAGTACCTCACAAAGAGGATTACTGGCCTCAAACAAATACCCTACACTGACCACCTCAAAAAACTCCAGCTTTACTCCGTAGCATATCGCCTACTCCGAGGTGATCTCTGCCTAACATATAAAGCTATGTCAAACCCAGAGCTGTTGGACATGCTACACCTAAAGAAATCCCAGTCCCTCCGAGCTACACGCTCTAGGGACCTAAACCTTGTCACCACAATAAACAGGGCATGCTGGAGGGATAGATTCCTGTCCCAGAGACTTCCCATACTCTGGAACAGGCTACCCATCTATGTCAAGCAAAGTTCTTCATTAGCATTCTTCAAGAAAAATCTTGATGAGTGGATGGGAAATAGGAAATACACCCCGGGGATCACTTCTGTGGCTCTGCTCAACAGTGGCACAGGAAAATAACTTTCTTGGGTGGCGTAAGACAGGGAAACTTGTTGGCTAGGCTTATGTAGGCCCTTGGGCAGATAGCCTAGTACCCACCTATGAACATCCTACCTTAGTCTGTATCTGCCTCCTAGAGCCTTGGGTGCCATTTTTAAATCTAGTTCACTACCTTTCTAGACTCCCTCCTCCCTACGGCGTTCAGATTACCGTGCTCAACAGTAAACCAGGTATAGTTTGCCAATACCTGCTTATATTCTGTAGAAATGGTGTTTAAGTGACTGTTACAATATCATTGTTGTGGTTTAGCTGTTAAAATGTAGTCTAAGCTGAACTTGATTACTTAATACTAGTGTATGCTCTCTGTACACATGTTCTCTCGCATGCAAGACACAGTGCTAGGCACTGTGACTTGCTTGCGAGAGACAGTGCTAGGCACTGTTCTCACTTTTATTCTGCTGAGGTCATAAAGTCAACTAAGTGACTTTCATGCTGAATGTTTTTTGCTTTACAACATTGCTCACTCGCAAAAACAGCACTAAGCACTGTTCTCTGAATTATTCTGCTGCAGGATATATAAGGGATCTCAGCTTCTTACTGAGGCTGACCAGAGAGCTCCTCCACTCATGGGATTTTACTCTCTTTTGCAACAGTTTCTTCCTTCTGTTGTACATCTTGTTTATGACAGGAGACCACAAAATTGGCTTTCTTTTTTTGGAGGATAGCATCTTGGTTTTGTTTGGGATAGCACAATCCATGCACTGTAGGATTCAGCAGTTGTAACTGGTAAATGTTGTATAGTTTAATATATGAGTCTCTTGCATGACACAGCGCTAAGCACTGTTCTCGGCTTTATTCCACTGAAGCTATAAGGCACTAAGCTACTTTTATGCTAAATGATGTGTGTTAAAGTGATTTAATATCCAGCTATAAGAATTGAATTGCTATCATTTAAGGAGTCTCTAGCAAAGCCGTTTTAGCAAGGCAAAGATGGACAATATTGTGCATTTGTAAGACAATATTGTGCGTTTGTTCCGACTGTGTTTTTTACTGCTTAGGTTAGTTATCTCTTATGTGTAACTCAATAGCATTGAATGTTGCTACAATCACAACTACAGCTCCACGTAACCTTATTTGTTTTCTGCTCTGCCCTTTTTCCTCCTAGAATTCTATCCAGTAAATCTGTATTTTTCCACCTTAATTGAAATACAGAGTATCCTGTCCTACAGCTATATACTGAGATCTCCTCCCCAAGAAAACAGCAACAGAAAACTGCTGCAAACAGTCTGAAAAAAAATATGTTAGAGGTTTATGTAAATTCCAAACCTGTTACAATCTATTACTGTCCTGTTATTTAGGCAGTGTACCTAGGAAACCCTGTTCAGCACTGCACCTTAAACGACCAGCTGAACAATCCCCCTCTTTCCCAGCATTTTTCCCTTCTCTCCCAACTATTGAAACCCTATGCAGAACACTTAATTATTTTTATTAAACCCTGTAGTAATCCTACCCATCTCCCAGTACTCCATAACCGCTCAAAACGAAAACGCCACAGAAGGGATTATCCTACCTTGTATTATGGTTGTATTTTACTAGCTTTTTCCCTTTAAATTGGCTCCTAAACCTACTGACAGTCTTCTTTCATCTATTGCCCGCTACACTCCCCTCCCTGCCCCCAATTGGCACCCGCCCCCAGTGATCCTACCTTTATTACAAACAGTAACCACTCCCACCTTTCAAACAACCTATAACATTACTACACCTATACTTCCTCCTACAGCGTCTCACTACCATCCCTCTTACTCAGCTAATATGTACAAGCACACCATAAATATACTCACTGCATGCACACTCCTTGCATACATCACATCTTACCAAACCTCCACCATTCCCGCACTCAACCACTACCACTGTACCACCACACACACCACCACTCATATCCCACCTCTACTCTATTACTCTCCCATCAGGTCAACAACCTTCCCGATACATCCTCTATATAGACTACAGACCACAATACCTAAACTAAAAACAACTCCACGATTTAACATAACCCTACCACCATACCTATTACCCACAGAACACAATCAAAAAACTTCCCTTATAAGGAAGCATATACAGAAATTGATAAAACTAATAATCTCATCCATAGCCAACCTAGCACTCAGTGGAGACATCCATCCTAATCCTGGCCCCTCAATCTCCAACCCATCCCCTCATAATCAGACTACAAACCACATCTTCTGCCAAATCACAGCCAAAAGAAAGCCAACTGACCTCCTTCTGATAAGCCTAAATATTAGAAGTATATGCAACAAGGTGCATGAATTCCATGCCACGATAGACTTCTACTCCCCTGATGTAGTGATTCTTACAGAAACATGGTTAAAACCACACATTACTAATGAGGAAATCCTCCCTACCGGTTACAATATACTAAGAGTAGACCAACTAAACAAAAAAGGAGGTGGTATAGCTATAATATTTAAGCAGCATCTAGACATCCAGATCTTAAATTTAGCAGCTCCTCAAATAGGTAAGGAAGAAATAATATATACCAGCCTTAAAATAAACCAAAGTAAAACCCTAACCATAATAGGTTGCTACTTCCCACCTGGCCAAAACATCTCTCCACTTGAAAACCTCCTCAGCTGGACTACCCACCACCTACCCCAACAAAACTTTAATTCTAGGAGACTTCAACACTGACTGGCAATCCTGTTCTAGCAACCACCCAATCCATCATGTAAACCTTCATGGCTTCACCCAACTAGTCCAGTCACCTACTAGGATAAATAAAAACTCCAACAAATACACTACCCTTGATTAGATACTAGACAATAAGAGCCCTCAGACATATATAGCAGGCTGCCTATCTGACAGCCTCAGTGATCACTCCCCAACCTTCCTACTAAGAAAACACCTTTATAAAGCAAAACCCATCATCAACTGTCAAATACACAAAAAACTAACTTCAACCCTCTCTCATTCAGCTCATCCCTAAAAGACTGTAACTGGCAACCTCTAAAATACCTCAAACTAGATGACACAGTTGACTACTTTAATAAAACATTCCTAAGCATCCTTAATTACCATGCCCCCATAAGACGTTCCTGAACTAGAGCCCAACCATCCCCATGGCTGCAAAAAAACACTAAGTCTGAAATGAAAAACAGGGATAAAGCCTGGGACAACTGGCGCAAAACCAAAAACCCCTCTACTAGGCAAAAATTCCTAGAACTACGCAATAGAACCAAAAATCTTATAAAACAGGACAAAATCCAATGCTACCAGTCTGCCCTTACCTCCTCCCAACATAACCCCAAACAATTCTGGTCCTCAATAAACTCCATCCTCCACCCAGGTATAGTAAGTACACCCACTCCTCCAAAAATATTGCTACCTCTTTCAACAATCACTTCACACAAACTGTACTATCACTAGCTAGACAACACAACCCTCCATAAACCCACACCATCAACTACAACTAACAATCTCCCCACTAGCTTCTCTTTCTCTCCTGTTCCTACCTCCAAAATAAAACAACTATTAACTAAACTTAAAACCACCAGATTAGCAGCAGACAACCTCCCAGGTGAATACATTCAACTTGCAGCTGATGCTCTAGCCTACCCCGTATCACTCTTGATTAACAAATCTCTGTCCGAAAATTATGTTCCCACACTATGGAAAGTCTCACACATAATTACCCTACACAAAGGAGGCCCCTCCACAGATCTAACCAATTACCACCCCATAGCTATTCTCTCACCACTCTCCAAAATACTAGAGAGATGCATTCATTCTCAAGTCTCAGGTCACCTCCTTGCTAACCACCTCCTCTCCAACACACAACATGGATTCCAACCTAACCATAGCACCACAACTGCCTTACTCTCTTTCTCTAACACTATCCTACAAAATAAAAATGCAGGTTATCTCTTCTCAGCTACTTTCCTAGACCTCTCTAAAGCTTTCAACATGGTTCCACACAAACAGCTCATCTCTCTTCTCAGTATCCTTCTCTCAACCAACCATCAACTGGTTTCAGAGTTACCTGTCTGACTGCCAACAAGCAGTTGTTTGGCATGACAACCTATCCCCCCAACTACCAGTTTCCATACGGGTTCCCCAAGGGTCCATCCTGCGACCCCTACTCTTCTCTATTTTCACCCAATAATCTAGCCTCAGCCACAACACATGGCACACTCATACAATATGCAGATGACTCAACCATCATCTGTGCAGCCCACTCCCTACCCAAACTGCAAAAAGTCACACAGGAAGCATTTTCCTCTATTGAAACTTGGTTAGCAGATGCCCAACTAATACTCAACCCAAACAAAACAAAATTTCTAATCTTCCAACCCACCAAACTTACTCTAGACAGCTCTAACTTTAACATCACAGGAAAAGACAACACCACCATCCATCCTACAGAACATACCAAATTACTAGGACTAGAAATAGACAATAAACTGAACTTTGACATTCACATTTCCATGACCATTAAAAAAGTGCACAAAAAAACTAGGAGCATTATATAGAAATCAGCAACTATTTACCAAAGCAGCAGAAATTTCAGTAGCAAATTCTCATATTATCTCTACCCTACTCTACGCCTCTCCAATATTTACTAACCTTAGACAATGCAACCTAAATAAGCTCGAAATCTGCTACAACAAAATTGCCAAATTTGCCACAGGGGCTTCCTACCGTACTCACCACTGTCTCTCACTAGCAGAACTGGGCTGGCTAGAGCTCCCCCACCTCCTTCAATGGTACCAACTCGCACTCGCCCACAAACTAATAAACCAACCACTAAAAGTCCCATCTCTCCAGAATCTACTCCAACCCTACATAACCATGAGACCACTAAGATCCAGCCACAAAAACCTCCTACAGGTCACAAGAGCCAAAAACTCTGCTGGAGCAGCATTATTCTCCTGCACTATAGCCAAACTCTGGAACTCCCTCCCATCCTCAATTACCTCGGTAACTTCTTGCACCCACTTCAAATCCTTACTAAAATCACACTTAAAATCTTGCCAGATATGCCCTTGCAACCCCCCCCCAATACAATCCACTCCACCCACCCACTACCTCTCTTGGTCCCCTATCAACAACCTACTCTTAGCAAGCTTGGCTACTTATGTTCCCAGCTACCTACCACATAGTACTAATTTCTTGTAGCAACAACTGCTAATGGCTGCTATATACATCAAAACAGATTTTATCAATTGTTCACTGATGAATCTCAGCTACATTTGTAACCATGTTTAGTATATGTCACCATATTTTAAAATTGTACTATGTTCTACAGCTGTTTTACATCTATGATTTATTCTTGTCTTACGTCCTCAGATGGACTAATGTCTATATTTTAAATGCTATGTTTTTTAACTGTATAATGTAAGTAATACTTAATGTGGAGCTTTTCTCCCCGGGCGTCCACTGAAAACGGACCTGTGTCCAGTCGGACTCTCCTGGTTAATAAATGTAAATAAATACAAGATCAGCCACAATGAAAGGTTTAGATATATTTAATAATAAATAATAAAAAAGAACATGAAAATACTGAATATCTATTTACAACAAGCACCAGAATTTCACTCACAGGATGGAAAGACAGATAGAGAAAAAAAATATAACATTTTGCTAATCCGGCTTATATTTTTATCTGACTGAAGAATTACAGTTCCCCATTTACTTATTAAAGCAAGGCAAAATGAAAATGGATGAGTGTCTTGTCAGGTCCAAAAACAGAGTGCACACCTGACATCTCTCATTAGCATTCAAATATATCTTCAGTGCTGGCTACAAAATGACATCACATCTGGACACCTGACTCCGTGGTTCCCACACTATCCCAGACATCTTACCAATGGCATGCTGTTATTTTGATTGGCTGGCTCCCTCACCTTTTTTCCCTTGCTTCAGTGGACATTTGTATGCTACATGGCTACTCTGGTTACATTTAAAACATCTAAACCCTGATCCTAGCTATGTACCTGAACTAGTGGCTTCCACTTTTACTGGTGGACTTTGTTGGGGTAGTTTAGACTGCTCACCATGGGTTCCCTTATATTCATGTGCAGCACTGGGTATCCCCTTCTTATGCAGTGGTGTCCTGCTTGCAAAATCAAGATCCCCTTTTCTCCCCAACTCATCTGCAGAATTATACTCCCAGTCTGCCAACCAGATTCTCATGTCCTCAGGCAAAGTGGTAAGGGCTTGTTCCCTTACCAAAAGGTCTGCCAACTTTTCAAAACTGATGACCTGACACCCACTCACCCACCTATGAAAATAAGTGCTTATCTCAGCAATATAATCACATAAGCTTTCACCTGCCCTACGTCTATGCTCACAATTTTTTTTTCTGTAAGCTTCAAGTGTTAACTTAAAAACCTTGTTACAATTTAAACAATCAGTATAAGAGAATTTAGAAACAGCAGTTACAGCTTTACCATGGAGTAAGGGGGTCAGGAACCATACCCAGAGCCCTTGGTGAACAGCATACTGTTTACATACCCTTTCAAATATATGAATAAAACTATCAACATTATCACCTTCTGTATACTGTGGAAGAAATTTACTAACATTTGTTCCTTCAGGGTTCAGTTATTCCCTTTATTCCCTTCCCCATTACCTCCATGTTCCCATTGAAGAGTCAGCATGTCCCTCTCATGTTGATGCTGTTTCTCATTTTCATGACCCTGGTGAAGGGTCAGCATGTCCCTCTCATGTTGATGCTGCGTCTCCTTTTCATGACCCTGGTGAAGGGTCAGCATCTCCCTCTCATGTTGATGCTGCGTCTCCTTTTCATGACTCTGGTGAAGGGTCAGCATGTCCCTCTAATGTTGATGCTGCATCTCCTTTTCATGACCCTGGTGAAGGGTCAGCATGTCCCTCTCATGTTGATGCTGTTTCTCATTTTCTTCAGCCTCCAAGCATTGCAATCTCTCTGCCAATTCTAATTCCATATATTTTGGCTTTAGTTCAAGTATCTTTAACTCCAGATGGGTTTTTAAGTCCTTTGAGGAAAAGGTGAACTGTCCTGTTTCCGAGGGCTGCACATCCCCATCACTGGTTGCTCATCTGTGCTACAGCTGCAATAAGGCTGAAATAATTTCTTCTTTAATCAGGTTGGCCTGCACCAGTCCTTTGGATTTGCACACCTTAGCCAACTGGTTCACTGTCAGCTTGCCATTATACTCTTCTGACATCTTTGCCTGCTTTCCCTGACTAAACTAAACTAAAAAAAAATAAAACTGTCATGAAAAATGAAATTCTGTATGTTTACCTTGTGACTGCTGAGAGTACACACACCTTTAGTGACAACTGCTTACAGGCTACAGAAGTTCAATATCTACACCGCTGCTCACTGATATGGGACATCCCTCCTCTGGGCCAGTGATTAAGGATCCTCAATCCTCACCACTGTCACCTTTGGGGAATGTTCACTTTAAGAAAAATAGACATATACAGTATTTTCAGATGTAGCCCTCTGCAACAAGTACAATTTCCCTTAATAGCACACAGAGAATGCACACTCCAATCATGGAGCTGGGCTTTCTTTCCAGGCCCCAAATAAGACTTCCCACTGACCACTATAGAGCTAAGTCCTTAGCCGGGTGTTCCAAGCCAAGTCCTCCATCACCCTCATTGTGAAATCAGTGCTCTCAGTATCACTGCTCAAAGTAGCTGTCACACACACACTCTCCATGAGCACACACACAGACACAGCGGCACACACACACACACACACACACACACACACACACACACACACACACACACACACACACACACACACACACATGAGAAAGGCTGGCACCTCCACCTAGACTATAAGGTAGATTTTCTGCCAAAAGAAAACCCAAAAGCCAGCTACTTTAAGGCTTTTACCAGGCTACCCAATTACACTTAGTAAAAGTAATACTTATACAAATGGTAGTGTTTGAGCAAGCAACAAGACTTTCAGGAATGTAGCGCCATAGTGCCAATAAATAAATGTACATACACACAAAGGTAAAATATTTTCTAAAAGACCAGCCACAATGAAAGGTTTAGATATATTTAATAATTAAAAATAACATGAAAATACTGAACATCTATTTACAATAAACACCAGAATTACAATCACAAAAAAATATTAAAAATAACACAGATGGAAAGACTCAGAGAGATACAGAAAAAAAACATTTAGCTAATCTCACTATATTTTTAACTGACTGAAGAATTACTGTTCCCTAATTACTTAATGTTAGCTTAGGGCCTCCATTTCAAAGTAGTTATTAGGCATTATGCAGACTAAAAGGTAAAATATGTAGTGTCAGACATTTTAGAAAAGATAGTTTATTAGAAAGGAAACATAAGCATGAAAAGTGAAGAAAATACAGAAATACAGAATGTTTTTTTTTTCTCAAGGGAAAGTTACAGTCTTGCCAGCTACAGAATGTTCCTTAATGGAATGTTAAATAAAGCAAATGTAAGACCAGGCTTGGTTACCAAGGTTAAAGAGGCATGTAAAGCATTACAGTTTTTTGTATTATTAAAATATAATTCAAATACAGTTAGTGAAGTCATTTAGTTAGTTTGACCTGACATATGGATGACATACAGAAAAGATTAAACATCCAGCATTTCAGAAAGGAAGCTACAATACAGGCACTCGAACCCGAGTACAGAAGACAGGTCAAATAAAGACTGTTTCAGTTTACATCATTCAGGACAATTAGAATATATGTGCAGGACATTTGAATATATTTAGCAGCACTGTTATTAGTAACCACCATTCCAGCATTTCTTCAGACTGTTATTGTTTATCGGTGCTGTTAATGAAGACAGTATTCAGATATTGTGAAAATCTAATAAAGCCTTATTAAATAAACTACAGTGTTTGGAGACTTCATTCTAAAAAGTACACAAGAGTTGGTCCATAAAGGAGAGAGTGGCACCTGTTCAGCATAAGTATGGGTAGTTAACAGATAAAGACTTTTGTTTCAGTTTCATTTCAGTTGTTTCCAGGTAATTCCAGTACTGTACAGTCTTATCAATTATTTCACTTACTAAAGCAAGGCAAGATGAAAGTGAATGAGTGTCTTGTCAGGTCCAAAAACAGAGTGCACACCTCATATCTCATAGGATCATGGGAAGTTACTAGGCTCCTGGCCTTGAGGCCTTTATTTATTTATTTATTTACATTTGTTGACCGGGAGTGTCCGACTGGACATAGGTCCATTTTCAGCAGAGGCCCGGGGAGAAAAGCTCCACAGTTAAAATATACAGACAGTAGTTACATTGGATTTACATAGCAATTAACAATTTGATCAACACAGCAATTAATTACAAACATAGTTACAGATGAAGAACATAGTACATCAGTAGACAACTAGAATCTTTATCATCTGTGAAGTACATAACAGACATAAACAATTGTTACAATAAGAAGTTCCTGCTGTATAATAAGTAGTTAGGCTTAAGAGCATCCAAGCTTGCTATAATCAAGGTAGTTAGTGGGGTGGAAAGAAAGGTAGTGGGTGGATGGGGTGGGTGATATTAGAGGGGGAGTTGCAAGGGCATAGCCAGCATGTTTTTAGGTGCGCTTTTAGTAAAGTTTTGAAGTGGGTGCATGATGGTACGGAGGTAATTGTGGATGGGAGGGAGTTCCATAACTTGGCTATGGTGCAAGGGAATAGTGCTTCTCCAGCAGAGTTATTGGCTTTAGTGACCTGTAAGTGATTTTTTTGCTGGCTCTTAGTGGTCTGGTGGTGCAATAGGGTTGGAGTAGATTCTGGAGGGATGGGACTTTTAGTGGATGGTTTAGTAGTTTGTGGGAGAGTGTGAGTTGATACTATTGAAGGAGGTGAGGGAGTTCAAGCCAGCCCAGTTCAGCAAGTGAGAGACTTTGGTGACTACGGTAGGATGCCCCTGTGGTGAATTTAGCAATTTTGTTATAGGAAGTCTCTAGCTTGTTTAGATCGCATTGCCTTAGGTTGGTATATATTGGAGAGGCATAAAGTAGGGTGGAAATAAGGTGGGAATTTGCTACTGAAACCTTTGCTGCTTTGCTTTACAAGCCTAGCCAAGAATTTTGCCCATGTTCTGACAAGTCATCACCAGATGCCCCTGTCCAGCATGGACACAGGTGGAATCCCAGGGGTATATACAAGTTAGCACCCAGTACCCCTGTTCATCAGGGACACAGGTGGAATCCCCGGGGTGTATTTTCTGTTCCCCATCCAGTTATCCAGGCTGCACTTAAAAAGGGTTAACGAGGTACTCTGACATGGACCGGGAGTCTATTTCATAGAAGGTGGAGTCTCTGGGACACAAATCTGTCCTGCCAACAAGTCCTATTGATGTCACAGACCAGGTTGAGGTCACGCGTGGAAGTTACTCGAGTGGAGCTTAACGTGTAGATTTGCAGCAGTCCCATCAACGTGGGGTCTGAGGTTGCCTTGTATGCCAGACAGAGGTCACCTCTGAAGAGTCTGTATGAGACTGAGTAAAGGGACAGGGCTTTTAATCTATCTGTGTAGGGTAGATGTTTGAAGCCCTGTATTCTCCAATGAGGAACCTCTGTAGTCTCTCCAGCTGCTGCATGTGCTTTGTTAGGTACATGCTGAAAGGGGAATTGTACTCAATAATAGGTCTTATAGGGGAAGACTACAGGGATGTTATGACCTCCTTGTCACTGGATGACATACCCTTCCTAATGAGGTAGGCCATGTAGAAAGTTTTCCATACAATGGAGGCAATATGGTGATCAAAAGTCAGTTTAATATCAACTTGGGTGCCCAAGTCCCTCATGACTGATTGTGTAATTAGGTCCTTATTATTAATGTGATAATTTGTAGGGATGTCACTTTTCTCAAAGGGAATGATGATGCCTTTTTTGGCATACAGTTTGAGGCCATGCTTCTGGTACCAGTCATTTGTTTGGGTGTGACCCTCTTGGAGGATGTCCACATCACTAGGGGAGTTAATGACAGCAACCAACTTGCAGTCATCTGCAAACCTGGTCAGCCATAGCCCACTAGTTTTGGCCTGCACCTCAGAAAAGTATATCCCAAACAACAGAGGCCCCACGACCGATCCCTGGGGCACACCACTTGTTATGGGTCTACTGCTTGAGGTGGCTTCCCCTATTTTGACTATGTGGGTTCTATCAGTGAGCCAGTTTGCTACCTATCTAGTAACATACAGATTGATGCCTAGTTGAGAGAGTTTATCTATTATACTTTAGTGGGGAATAGTATCGAAGGCTTTAGCACCATCATCCCCTCGTCCATGGCTTTAGTGACTGTCTCAAAGAAGCTGACTAAATTTAAAAGGCAAGACTTCCTCTTGACGAAACCAGACTGTGTGCATCCGAGTGTTTGGAGGTTTCCAGTGTCCTTGTTAATGACGTCCATGATAATCCGTTACATGGCCTTGCAGATCTCTCACTAGTAATCAAATACAATTTCAGTGCTGGCTGCAGAATGAGATCACATCTGGTCACCTGACTGTGCGGTTACCACACTACCCTCTCACTAAAAATAAGCCAGGATGTGGCACTGATGTGTCACAACACACACATAGAACTTCAGCTAAGGTTTATCACAGCATCTGGAAACTAAAACAATTACAACACTTCTACTCTTGCTGCAGAAACTAATAAGTCATTCTCTGGCACCCCAGGGTAGCAATTAGTTCACCACTAAGGACAATAGAGCAGGAAGGATCCCAGACCAGGTTTTTCACAGACATTGCATCTCTGGCTGCATTCAGACCTGTAAGATAAAATCTTTATGGCGTAAAACAAGTCATTTAATTTCAGGCTATTTTTCTTTAAGGTTAGCTGGGCTTAACCCATTCCCTTCCAGTATCCCCTATTAAAATGTATACATTTTGTCAGTTATAACAATACAGTCTGACACACATGTATATTTTCTGTCCAGCAGGACCCACTGTTGATACATTTTTAACTTAAGCAACTTTACAAATAAATTTTTATCACAAGCATTTATACAAATCAGGTTGATATTCAAATTACATATAATTCTTTCCAAAACTCCAGCTAGTTATGTTGGCATATGTTATACATGCACTGCCCTACTCCCCCTGGCACTATTTCACATTATCACATCCCCTATAGGATAACCAAATAAAACCTTATCCTACTTTAGAATATGTATTGAATTTATACAGTATACTTATATAGTAAGAACTTCTTATTGCAACAATTGTTAATGTCTGTTATGTACCTCACAAACAACAGTGATTCCAGTTGTCTAGTGATGTATTATGTTCTACATCTGTAACCATGTTAAACATTTGTTCACTATGTTTTAATTTTGTATTATGTTCTACAGCTGTAACTATGTCTATAAGGTTTTTTTTTTAAATGCTATGTTTCTCCAACTGTATTATGTCTGTAACATTTTAATGTGGAGTTTTTCTCCCCAGGCCTCCTCTGAAAATGGACCTGTGTCCAGTCGGACTCTCCCGGTCAACAAATGTAAATAAATAAATAAAATGATAGTGTTTGAAGATGCACACTGTAGGCCAAGAAGCATCTTCTAAAATGTCTTGTAATAAAACATTTTGGAAATATGCTGATATTTTTGCTACCCTACTAGTATTTTTTCTTGCTATACCTTGTAAAAGCTTATTATATTTTTTCTTAACAAAATGCAATACAGGGGGACAACCCATGTTGACATCTGCTTCCTTTCTGTAAGATCAACTTCTTTCCATTTTTTGAATAAAATAAATCAATGATCAGTCTTCCAGAGTTCTTTGGCTGTCCTAGTACAATATCTGAGATTGGTATGCATCAAGCAGAAGTAAACATTTTCCATAAATTTGGAAGTTTACGTAGCAGAATGGTCATTTAACAGACTGGCTAAAACTGCCATTGATACCACCTTAGGTATGAAAAAAGGATTAGTTTTGAGTGACACTCTTTCATTATGAAAAATCATATATGGTGATTTACACTTGAGAACTTAACTCCAAGATTCTTCTATCAGGTATAACAGTTACTAAGAATTGTGCCTTCAAAGAAATGTACTTTAACTCCACTGTTCTTGCAGAAACAAAAGTAGGTAAAGTCAGTTTCTCTAGTATAAAAATTCAAATCCCATGGAGGAAAAATTTGCCTCTCTGAGGATCAAAAGTGTAAACCCCCTTAAGGAATCTTTTATAAAAGGAAGTGATGCATTCTGAGGATTGAGTGATAAACAAGCACATACTGCTGGTACACAGAATTTAAATGATGAAAATGCTAAAATGGAATAAAATAAATGACTTAGCAAGTCTAATAATATTGAGATGACATAATGTTCAGGATCCAGACCTTATGATGTAGTCCAAGAAACAAATCTCTCCCACCTCTGAATATAATACTTCATTGCACTAGGTCTCTTGACTTCTTCAGAGCTGTAAAACATATGACAAAAATGAGTTCTTGTCAGGTATCAAACTTACATCCTCCAGGCTGATATAGATCTGGAGTTTTGCAATTGTAATGGTAAACCTTGCCCTTATATATTGTCTTTAGGGATTTGTATAGAAGTACTGGCCATGGTGGGTGAGAGATCAGGCTAATCAGAAGAAGCCAGCATGGCTATCTTGGCCAAGAAGGTCTTACAGGAACTAAACAAATTTGCCATTTTATTTTGAGCAGCAGTTTCAGGAATCAAGGGGAGAGAAGGGAAGGCTTAAATTAAGATTTCAGTAAACTTAAAGTGTAAAATGTCCATCTTTCATATTATGCTCTAAGATATGAAACAACAAAAGTCATGACTTGATTATTCTGATATACAGCAAAGAGGCCTTCCACTGAAAGATCTCACATCTGTCCTTTTTATTTGAAAGATACAGAAATCCATCTTCTACGCATGAGCCAATATATGTCAACATGAATACCACTTTGGGTTTCCCCTGACAACAGGCCACAAGCCTATTGGGACTAAAGTGTCAACAAACTAAAAATAAATAAATAAATAAATAAATAAATAAATAAATGCTATCCCCTTATTAAAGGCATCTGCCAGATAACTTTCTAGGCATACAAAATAGATCACTAAAATATGAAGGCTGAGTTTCAAATTTATCTCCAAGATTTGGATTCTCTTCTTGCAGAGTTAGAAAGCTCTAGTCCCTTTTTAATTTGTTATGCACCATATCACTATAGAAATGTCACGAACAGCTATACAGCCCTGTATACTTCTTTCAGCTCTTTTAGCTTAATGTGAAGGGGTCTCTTCAGATCAGCCCAGTTTCCCAATACAAACTGTTGAAGTGGGATCCCCAGGCATACTCAGAAGTGTCTGATATCAAACACTGGATCTCAGATGAGGAAAAGTGCCATTCCAATAGATATGTTTGCTATGTCTGTTTACAGGGAATCCCTTCACTATGTACTAATACAAGAGGTTTTAAGGAATCACACAGTTTTTCTTTTGTTTTTTGTTGATGTTTTTTTCTATGTGACCTTGTTACTCATTGTTTTAGTTTGTTAGTTGGGATATTTTGCAGACATCCTAATGTTTATGGATATCAGCTGGGTACAACAAGTCTGTGTTTCCAAACGTCAGCCAAACAGTCCACTTATACTGTGCTGACAAGGCCATAAGAAGGCTGAAACATGCATGTCCACAGCTACTAGGGTTTGGCTTTATTGGCCCGAATTTGTCCATAACAGACTTTAAAGGAAAAAGTCATGGGCATTCAGAACTACTACATAGCTGAAACACCTGATGTCTTAAGGGGTCATTTGCATATATCCCATGTTACCTCTAATACAAGAGGTTTTAAGAAATCACACAGTGGGAAAATCTAGCTTGGCTAGGTTTTTCTTTTTGTTTTTTCACTATGTACTAAGGAATAAGAATTGTGTTCAGAGGATCTATTGCTTGGTTAAATGGACTTCTGAGGTCCCACTTAAAGTTTCCACGTGTGGAAAATTACATGAAGAACATGAGAAAACATGTACTTCAGATTTCTCAAGAGGATGGATGCAAGGAGACATACGTCAGAGATATCAGAGGATGCAAGAAGACATGTACCCCAGATTTCTCAGATGATGCAAAAAACAAACATCTCAGAGTTCAAAGAGGATGCAAAAAGCCATATACCCCTGAGATTTCAGAAACAATATTGCTGTGATTTTATGCTGAACAGCAAAGTGTGCCAGGACTGTTTGCATCTCCAGTTGCTTGTATTGTGTAAGAAAACATTATTTGGTCATCAAAAATTCCTTACCTTTGCACTACAGAACATTTCTGCAGCACTTTGAAGGGTGTCTGGCAGCTCCTTTTGCTGGTGGTAAAATGTTTTGTATCTCCACTTTCCCTATGATGATGCACTGAACTTAACAGTAAACCTTAACGTCAGTGACATCATGGTAGTGAAAGCATGGAGTGCCCTTACACTTTAATGGGCACACTGACATGCATGGACAGGGTGCACTCACTCCAGTCTACTGACACAGGTCTCGCTCTGCTTACACTGATGTCAGAAAGAACTTGCTAGATGGTGAAGTACTTAAAATCATGGCCAAATCAATTTTAATTAGAACTGAATCTATGACTGCCCATATAAAAATTATCAATAGAGTCAGAGAAGGGTGCTTATAAGTTTTTGCTCTCCCCACAGACCAAAAGCATAAAATTGGTCTAAGAAATGATACAACAGTTCTCTTTGCCTCTATCAAACATTCATCTGGACAGGGAAAATGTGACATTTTGCCTTCTGAGGTGTGAACATCCTGAAACTAACATTTGAGAAATACTTCGGAAGATGTGAACACCCCAAAAGGTACAGCAGAACATTAATAATATGGTACTATGCTAATAAGTGCCCCAGATTTGTTTTTTGCAATAATGTCTCAACATAGTGTAAAAACAGACATCCTTCATACCCAGAATTGCCATATAAGAATTCCGCTCTATGAAAGTAAGTAAAATATTCAGAGTCACCATTGTGAAAAATCTTTTACTTATGAACTTCTTCTCTTTCGGATGTTCCAGTTAGGGGTCGCGACAGTGGATCATCTGTTTCCATTTTCCTGTCCTCTGCATCTTGCTCTGTCACACCAACCACCTTCATGTCTTCTCTCACCATGTCCATAAACCTTATCTTAGATCTTCCTCTTATCTGGCAGCTCCATCCTTGGCATAATTTTCCCAATATACCCAGCATCCCTCCTCAGCACATGTCCAAACCAATGCAATCTCACCTCTCTGACTTTGTCTTTAAGCCACCCAACCTGAGCTGACCCTCTAATATAATGATTCCTAATCCTGTCCATCCTTGTCACACCCAGTTCAAATCTTAACATCTTAAACTCTGCCACTTCCAGCTCTGACTCCTGCCTTTTTGTCAATGCCACCGTCTCCGACCCATACAACATAGCTGGTCTCACTACCCTCTTGTAGACCTTCCCTTTAACTCTTACTGGTACCCGTCTGTCACAAATCACTCCTGACACTCTCCACCCATTCCACCCTGCCTGTACTTTCTTCTTCACCTCTCCCACACACTCATCATTACTCTGAACTGTTGATCTCAGGTACTTAAACTCATTCACCTTCACCAACTCTACTCCCTGCAGCCTCACTATTCCTGTATCCTCCCTCTCATTCACACACATATATTTATTTTAGTCCTGCTGACCTTCATTCCTCTTCTCTCTAGAGCATATCTCCACCTCTCCAGGGTCTCCTCAACCTGGTCCCTACTCTCACTACAGATCACAATGTCATCTGCAAATTCACATCCTTAATTTTAGATCTTGAAGTCTTGTCTTTTTTCAGTACCAGGATTATTACCGAATAGAATCCCTGGCTTCTAACAGGTGTCCATACTGCTAAAGGGTGTCCGTATTGTACTCTTCAGCGGCAGCTGATTCATCGGCTATAGCATATGCTGTCATTTTTGAAGCACTTTTAATGCAACAAGCTGTATCGGTATTATCTAAGGAAATTCTGCTGTATAACGTTGTTGAATCATTTGCAACACCCACAGTACTTACGTGCTGCCAAGCCAGAGGTCTGCTCTGAAGCCTGCCCCCAAGGTATTAGGAAAGGGGAAGAGGGGAAAAGGTAAAAAGGCTTAGCACTAGAATGTTCCCTCTGAACTGCTTTAGTGGGTGAAAATTCTAAGACACCCTGTTGCTATAAAATGGTTTCTTAATTTGAGCACAAGGTATATCTGTTTCTATAAAAGAAGGGTTAGTTTTACCCTTTTTTCTAAATCATATATAATACCACTTGCTTGTTAACCAAATAAGAATATTTTTGTGCCACACCTGTATTAAGTATTAAGTCTACCGCTAACATTTTATTATAAGTTTCAGCTGTGAGCCAAACAAATTTTCTCAGGACTAGACACGACAAAGCATCAACAGCACCAGAAGTGCATTTAAATGTATGAATTCCTCTCTCATCTAAATAATCACCTACTTTTCTATTCAAAATAAAAAAAAAGGTTCCTTAAAAAGAAATACACTACTGCAAACCACACTCACGGAATCACTTTCAATCAAATGTTATTAGAATAAATAGCCATCGACTGAAAATACTACAGCCTATTACTTGTAACAGCAAAGCCCTCCCATGCAAACTCCTCCCATGCAGAGGGAGAACCTTCTACATGCCAAAATATTTATAATCCACTCTGAGATCATAACATTTTTGAGAAAAAACGCAGCTTCTCAGATGCAGCAGTTTCCTTAATACTTAGTTCAACATGGCAGGCTGAGCAAAGTACATTCTGATAAATCCAAAACACACAAGTATAACTGCGCTTAAAAATGTCTGCTTCCAAATTTCAAAGCCTCTCTCCCCACAGTGGATTACACTGTTTAAAAATGCTGAATTATGGAACAGTCACTTTTCTGACTGAATTCTAAATACTATTTTACTAGACAAGGATAAAGCTGTTCAGAAAATAATACTGTAAGGTAATTCATTCTAGTTTAAAGTGATTTTGCAGATGTCTTTAAAATTAAAGGCAACACTGACAGCAGTTGAAGGAAAATGTGGTAGGATGTCTTCCATTAAATTATTTAGAATTTCTGCCAATGGCCGTGATAATTATACATTTCTCTTACATCTAAACAGTGTATTTACCCATTAAGGTTCATCATCCCCCTGAGCAGTCCCTCTATTTTTCAGAAAGTTAAAAAGATTTGTTTTAAATATGAGACTCTTTCATTAACAACTGTGCATGATATCACAGAAACAGAATAATGAAAGAAGAACTGTAAAAGATAACAACTAGCAGACTATAATGTAGTATCATGAAAATGTCTTCAGTAATTATAAAGCTACTGACTTGGCTTGAAAAAAATATTGTAAATTTAAGGCTGAACTCTGAAAATAATTATATTAGGCCATTGACAATGACCACTTGAAGAAAAGGTTCTGTTTGTATTTTTATCTATAAAGGCAAAACACTGAGAGCTTAGTTTTCAGGAAATTACATGTTTTCATGTTCTGCTGAGCTAATCTCAGAAAACTTTGCTGGGAAAAAAGAAAATGCTTTAAAAGTGAGTTTAGGAAGCTTGTTGTTCCGTATCTCTGCACAAGTTGAGAATCAAGTTCCTGAGTTTGCGTCTTACTTTAAACTTTAAAACAAATACTGTATATAGTATGCAAACTATGTTATTTGTTTCTGTGTGCGGGCCTTTTCCCCTCAGGTCTCCAGTGAAAATGGGCCACCAGCCCAGTGGACTAACCTACTTACTAAAAGACAAACAATAGATAAATAGTAAAACTGAGGAATTTAACTAAGTGTTTAATGCACTAGAACTAAGTACTAAATAAATAAGTTATTTTGTTGAACAGAAATTCACACACAAATACACACATACAGAATATATATGGATTCAATTCCATTCAGGGCATCAAATACACAGCTCGTCAAACATTTCTAGTTGAATTACAATCAATATAGGGCATAGCCTATCTAAAATTTGATGCCATGTATCAAAATGTGCTGTTTGTTGTGCTAGATGATGGTACAACAAGGAGTGAGAATATGTCCTTCCCTGTTGTGCAATCTCAGAGTTGGTCTCTCTCTCTCTCTCTCTCTATATATATATAGATATATATATATATATATATATATATATATATATATATATATATATATATATATATATATATATATATATATAGATGTATACACACACACACAGGGTCTATATTAGAACATCGAAGTGTCAAAACTTCGAATGTTCTAATATCGACCTCTATTCAGCGAACACTGAAAATAGCGAAGCTACAGAAAACCAAATTTTTTCCTAGGGAAAAAAATTGCTTGTCCATTTCTGTTGCTTTGCTATTTTCAGCGCTGTGGTGGAAAGTTACAGGTCAGGTTAAGGTAAGTGTGCGATTGTGTGGACGTGAGGGTTAGGGCAGGTTAGGTGAGTTAGGGTTAGGTAACTGCACAATTGTGTGGATGTGAGGATTAGGGCGGGGTAGGTGAGTTAGGGTTAGGGCGCAGGTGAGGTGAGTGTGCGACAGTGATGGACCTTAGGGTTAGGGTTTGGGTTAAAGTAAGTGGATAGTTGGTGGTGTATGTACAGTTTAGTGTAGGGTTAGATGTAAGATTTTAGGTGTATGTGTGTGGATTGCTGTGTGTTTGGTGTGCTTGTGTTGTGTGTATGTGTTTTGGAACAGCAATTTTTTTTCCCTAGGAAAAAATTTGCTGTTCTGCATGTTTGATGTTGTCAGCATTCACTGAATAGGGGTCGATATTAGAACATTCAAAGTTTTGAAACGTCGATGTTCTAATATAGACCCCACAAACATATACATACATATATATGTAGCTATAGAAAGTTGCAGGGGGTTGGCAGTGCAAAACAACCAGTTAGTTGTACTTGTGTATTTGTGTGTGTGTGTGTGTGTGTGTGTGTGTGTGTGTGTGTGTGTGTGTGTGTGTGTGTGTGTGTGAGTGTGTGTGTGTGTGTGTGTGTGTGTGTGTGTGTGTGTGTGTGTGTTTGTGTGTGTGTGTGTGTGTGTGTGTGTGTGTGTGTGTGTGTGTGTGTGTGTGTGTGTGAGGAAAGGTTGGTTATAGTATGTAGTATGTGTATGTCAGTGCATTCTGATTGAATGTACAGTGTTTGGGGCATGTGAGATAGTGTGTCCTAGGTCATTTGTGCAATTACTTTGCTTAATTGCTTATGTTCTTACTTTAGATAATTCATTGCACATATCACAGTAAAACCAGATAAAAATGAAATGTTACTATAAACTTGTGACACCACTTCCATCTGTCCATACATACCACCACCCCCAGACAGATAGATACACACACACACACACACACACACACACACACACACACACATACACACACACGTATGGTTCATGCAGATTATTTTTGTTTTGGTCCCGAAAAGTTTGCAGACTTTTATTACATTCTGGAACAGTAAGTCTTGCAAGTTTGGTACAGGATGGTCTCACATTTCATGAAATGTTTCATTTCATTGAGACAACTTTAGTCACATACTGACTGTGTTGCTCAGAAGACAGGTGAGGTGCGGTTCTCTTTTGTTTTCCATCTTCTCCCTCTCCTACAAGTTTGTGCTACCTAGGAGTATAAATATTTAGAGACTGAGGGTGTGGAGGTCTGACTACTGCAAAAAAAAGGAATTATTTTTCTGTATTTTGCAGCCTCCAGATTGCTGACATTTTGAGAGTGAGACATCCTGAGGATTTAAATATTTTATTTTTAGATTAATCATGCATGAATGAATTTACACATAATTAATCACAGTGGATCCCGAAATCTTGATTGACACTAGGCATATTGTTATTAAATATAAATTTCAGTATGTTTGTCAGACAAAATTATTATTCAGACTAGGCAACCTTCCATAAATGTTTATTTATTTATTTATTTATTTACAGGAATTAAAATTGTTAATCCTAAGCATTTTACATATTTCAAATAGTAAATACAATACATACTGTAAAAAGTTACAGTAAAGTAATACAATTACCATATGTAAATGTAAAACTTAAAAAAGAAAAATATAAATTAATAAAATGAAACTAAAAATGGAATGTCTTGAAGTGGACTGACTTGCCTTTGCTGAACTTGAAATAAACCCAACTAAAAAGATTGTGTTTACTGGGACCTCATGAAGGAAGACTCTAAATGAATTAAGAAAGATAGCTTGTTCAAGAAGACAGGGTCAAGGTATATAAAACAAAGCCTACTGAAATGATACCATCTAGGTCCTAAGATCTACCAACAACCCTCACTCAATAACCTACACCAGAACATAAAGGCCTCAGCAAATCTTTCTGGTAAACTCGGACTGTGCAAAGCTTGGTCGGTAAAATTCAATACATCTATCAGATATGTAGACAGGATTTTCACTCAGAACTTCAACATTGTATCTAGTCAGAATATATTGTTCATATTCAACATGAGTAGATAAATATTTACTTATGCAAATCAAACAAAACAGCACACAACCAAGGATGTCTTCGATGGGAAGGACTTCACCTTTTGCCCCAGTAACATAATATACTCATCCCAAGATGCCACAGCTGCACCCAACACTAGTCCCACAAATGCTTGACAGTTTTTTCTCTTCCAAAACCAAATACCCCAATGCTTTAGTCTCCTGACTTCTCAGATTGTGCTTTGCACGTACCTCAGCCTGAGGTGCACAGACCTGAAGAAGCAGATTCCTGTTGTTACCGCAGTTGGCATCCAGTGTCTGTATCAGAATGAGCCTATGTACATTCTGATACACACATGCACTCACACACCTGTTCACCCCTCAGTCACCCTCCCCAAAAACGTGCACATAAGATCACCAACTCTTTAACACTTCAAGGTTCTACAGTTGATAATATTACCCTTCAAGCTTTGCAAGGTATTGTGGCAGTTAAAAAGAAGTCAGACTACCAACCAGTCACGAGTGGTGTCCCACAGGGATCGGTCCTGGGTCCTCTCCTGTTTGGCATCTACTTCTCAGAAGTCCAGGCCAACATGGAGGGACTCTGGCTGATCAAGTTCACAGACAACTGTAAGTTGGGAGCCATTATTAACTCCCCAAGTGATGTAGACATCCTACAGAAAGGCGTCACTGAGACCAAAGACTGGTGTCGAAACCATGGCCTTAAGCTCAATAACAAAAAATGCGTCGTCATCCCATTTTGGAAAAATTCAGTTCCCACTAATTACCACATCGATGGGAGCCCACTGATCTCTGAAGGTGTTATAAGAGATCTAGGGGCACAGGTTGACAGCAAAAACTACCACATTGCCACTGTGGTCAGAAAGTCCTTCTATGTGGCACATCTCATTACCAAGGGTTTTGCATCCAGGAAGAAAGAGGTCATCATCTCTCATTACTCTTCCCTCATTAGGCCAATCATCGAGTATACTGCCCCATTTGGCATGTACCTCACTAGACACATGCAACAGCTGGAAAATCCACAAAAGTACCTCATGGAGAGGATCCTAGGTCTTAAACAGATGTCCTACATGGACAGACTCAAAAAAACTCCAGCTATTCTCTGCTTCATATCGTCTACTAAGAGGCGATCTCTGCTTGACTTACAAAGCCATGTCTGACCCAGCTCTGTTAGAAATCTTACAGCTAAAGAAATCCAAATCCCTCTGCACCACAAACTCCAGAGGCCTCAACCTCATTACCACAATCAACAGAACATGCTGGAGGGACAGGTTCATAACCCAGAGACTGCCCATGCTCTGGAATAGACTTCCCATACATGTCAAGCAGAGCACCTCACTGGCCCTCAAGAGAAATCTTGATGAATGGATGAGAAATAGAAAGTTCAACCTGGGGATCACTGCAGTGGCTCTACTTGATAGAGGCACTGAGAACTAATGTCGGGCAACACAATGCCAGGGCACTTCTATGGGCTAGGCTTGTAAAGGCTCCAGGGCCATTAGCCTAGTACACACCTATGAATGGCAATCAGGGCATGCCTGTGATTCCATTCATAATTCCAAATTTGATTCTGGAATATGTACCTGCACAAGAGGGCAGAAAGGCAAAAGCCATTCAGATATCACACAATGCATCTGTCTATTAAGATGAAGCCTAATGAGCTGAAGATTGGTCATGCATTTGGGCTCTGCTGTGCAAAGGATAAACAGGCACGTTGAATGGGGTGATACTTCGTTGTGTGCTGTACATCTTTCTTCTTATGCTCCCACATTTTCAGAAATGTTTTTATTTTATATTTAGGTTTTCAGAATGTGTACATAAACAGCAGAGTAGACAGATTTCAGAAATATGTCTGTGTTTATAATCAGCATGGTTTCCTTAGATTCCCCCCACACACACACACACACACACACACACACACACACACACACACACACACACACACACACACACACACACACACATGCAAATCAAAATGCTTTTAGAACTTCACTTATATCTTATCTCACATTTGTACCTCTCAACTGTTCTGATTTTCACAGAACATGCAATTTTTGGCTCATATTTTTGGTAGGTTCCTCTTAAAATTTGTAGTTTTCCTGGCAAATCACTGAGATGATCTGAGGATTGAAGTCACTAAATATTGACATACATTTGACTTCCAAACTTCAAATGCTTCACAAAATGCATGTTAACATAAATCTTGTTATTCTATCAACTTTATAACTTTATAAGAACAATATTTCAAATCTGTCCCTATTTTTGGGACTCTGTCCCCCCATTACATCAGGCCTTGTCCAGATTTCTTGCACTAAGAGGTTGAGTCATATGCTACTTGATAATTTTTTTGTTTAGTAGGGATGCATGTCACTGGAAATACACATATTAACATAGCCTAGAAAATTACAGAAGTATTCAAACTAACATAGAATCCCTGGGGCCCTTACAAGCCTAGCCAAAAATTTAGCCCCAAAAAAGAAACCTTAGTCAGCTCCTGTCTCCCCTGTCAATGAGGGACAAAGGTGGAACTCCTGGGACAAATTTTTGTTTTCCCATCCACTCATCAAGGTCGAGCTTGAAGAGGGTCAGCCAGATACTATGTTTGACATGTATGGGAAGTCTATTCCATAGATGGGGCAGCCTCTGGCAGACAAACCTGTCTCTCCAGCAGGTTTTGTTAATGTTGCATATTAGGTTCAGGCCTTTTGAGCGGGCAGTGCGTGAGGAGTTAGACTTGCAGATATGGAGCATCTCTAGTAGGGCAGGGTCCAAGATTGCCTTGTAGGTGAGACACAGATGTCCCCTGAGCAATCTGTATGATACCGAGTAGAGTGATAGTGATTTGAACCTGTCTGCATAGGACAAGTGTTGGAGTACATGGATGGTCTTTGTGAGAGTGCATCAAATATTTACTTTATATACACACACCCATATATATAAATGCTTAATTATACACACAATAAAAGTCTTCAGAGTCACAGCTTCTGAAAGAGCACCTAACGTTTGCTTTGTATTACTAAAAAAAAAAGTAAAACAGAATAAATACTGAGGCAGTGATTAGCAGTGCTGCCTCACACTGTTTTTGGTTTTCTGATTTGGTTCCTGGCTGGGGGTTCTTTTTTAAGAGAATGCATGTTCTCTTTAACTACAGTTTTCAGTTTTCCCCCACATTCGCAAAGACATTGCAAGAGACAAACCTGTCAGAAACTGATTCTCCTTGCTCAGTAGCCTGAAATGTTTGAATGTTCTCTAGAACAATATGTTACTGTCATGAAGCTTATTTTTTCCATAGCATGTTTAGTAAATACAAATTTAAACTGCAACATACTTTTATTTCACTTTGTATTTATTTTAAATGGGTTGACTGGGGTATATACTGCAATTATTAAAAAAAAGAAACCTCTAATTTGATAGCTGTAATGTGACAACTATATGTCACCCTAGAAACATCTTCTTCGACAGGTGACATGTACCCTTTTTCATTTACATCATGGCTTACATAACATTTTGATCTGTCATTTGGCACACAGAGTTAAGGCTGTGAGCTGCAGGTCCTGTGTTACAGGGTTTAATTCCCTCATTCACCTACTGTGTGACTTTGAGCAAGTCAATTAACCACAAAATACTCGTTCATCACCCCTTAAAAGGGACTGTGTGCCCACTGGGCCTCACTGGTTAACAAATGTGTATTATTATTATTCCAGGGTATGTCTGGCTATATGCACAATATGCAGTATGTGAATATCCAATGATGGAGTGGTAACCTGCTTACTTATAATAAAAGGATAGACATCAGCTCCATCATGACCATGAACAGAATAAAGCGAATAACAAAAAAAAAAAATAATTAATGACTGGATGAATGAAGTACTATAAACAGCAAACCCAGTCAGATCCACAGTATACAGGGATAAAGCCCCAATTACAGCCCAAACAACTCAAGCTCAGTTAATGGTCTGGTTGCCAGACAAATCAAATGGGGAAAGGAAGTAATAAAAAGGCTTCCCAGGTTTGACTCTTCCTCTCTAGAGTGAATGATGGGAGTGCAGGCTAAGGGGTGTGGGTAGGTCTGAGCTCTTAGTAGTGACCAGAAGCAGCTTTACCAGTCTTGCCTACAATGGGGAGCGGGCATGGATGGATATGACCACATAGGCAGGAACATCACTTGCAGGTCTGAGTTTCCCCTGCCTGTCATGGGCATGTTCTCAGTACACAGGCGGAGTGGTCTAGTAGCAAAACATTCCCATCCAAACCAGCATTATAATGTCGCAGCTCATCTGTTTTCCCTCCCAGTGTGGTGGTTCACACCTCTGCTCCACTTAGAGGCTTCCTCCAGGAAGTAAGACTGTCCTGATGGAGAAGCACTGGAGGATCATACCACACTAGCACAGAGGAAGGTGAGTGGGAGAAACCATCAGAAGCATTTGAGGGAAACCTTAGTACACTGCAAGCTGGAATGTAAACAATGAAAAAAAATGCCTTCTCTGCTAAAGTAGTAAATCTACAAGAGTAAGAAGAGCAAACATCTCAGTAAGAGTCATTACATGCTTAAAAAAGAGCTCAACTAGAAAACTAGAAATGGGGGGAGGGAGGGCATATACTAGGTGTGCAGCTACCATGTTAGCTAAAGTGTGACACAGTCAGTAGTACCGATTTTTTAAAGGATGTTTTTCCAGAAGAAATTCAAGTTCCATTATATCAAACATGAAATGCCAAACTCCAATATGACAAGAAAACAGACCACCAAAGTACAGGTCACCATTAATTTAAAAAAATATCCAAGGGCCATGCAATAACCTTTGTCCCTTCCACTTTCCAGTTTAAATAATTTACTTGGTTAGGAGAGTGGCCTAATGGTTAAGGTGTTTGCCTTACAAACACACGGTGCAGGGTTATAATCTCAAAAGGGATAATTGGCTAGGCTTAAAATGGCTCACAAGGGCAGTTAGCTTAGTACTAATCTATGAATCTATGAACCTATGAACTCTAAGATCACAGCTACATCATCAAGGTAAAACAGCCCTTTTCCAGATATCACCTTGAACAACCCATGACAACACACACTGCATGTGGACAGCTATTTTGGAAACATGCATTCAGACTGAAAGCATGGATGTCTGCAGTTATTCTGACCGCTCCTTCAGTGAGGGAAGAGAAGGAAACCAGGCAATGATAAACATGGCACACATGATTAAGAAAGTCAGTCACACTGCATGCATTGCTGAGTTTGGAGCTATTCACTTTCATGTACTTACCAACATG
Source organism: Protopterus annectens (assembly GCF_019279795.1). Lineage (NCBI taxonomy): Eukaryota > Metazoa > Chordata > Ceratodontiformes > Protopteridae > Protopterus > Protopterus annectens. Next base: position 403,965,587 of record NC_056740.1, on the reverse strand, counting down.
AAGGTGACAGTCAAAAGGGGGTCTGAGGATAACATTAAGGTACTAAAAAAGAAATGATACCACATCTCACAAAAGAAGCAATGACTGTTGCAACAAGATGTTCCTACCCCTGCAGCAAAACACCATTCCCAGCGTGGCATTCTCCAATCTTCCTCTGATAAAACTCCTCCCATTCCTGTCTTAGACTTAACTCATCACTTCAGTAGTACATCTAACCCATTAGAAAAACAGTGTGGGCACCCCCTTATCTACACAACTCTCAACCACAGGGCAGAAGACAAAGATGCTATTTTATACGTACACTAGAACCCTTGTTCTAAGTCAGAAAGCAGGGCAGATTTGTAAGGATGGTCATTGGCTTGCCAGCAGATTACTTTTTATCTACCTCTCTGTCTGTCTATCTGTCTGTCTACTTATCTAATTTGTGGACTGAGATTAAGCACAGATTCACATGGACCTATTTCAGGCCTAGCATACGGGCTGGTCAATAACATAAATTTCACAAATTTTCACACATCTCTGATAGCGTAGGAGGAATATCAGTAGACAGAAGGATGAGAGAAGCTTCAAGTCACGTGTTTCTTTAGCAACTTTCCAATGACAGAATCTGAAAGGCAGCATCAGACCATTTAGAATATGTCTTAGGGGTGGTTATAATGAGCAACTAATAAGAACAGTCCAGGTTCTTCAGGTTTGGCTGTTAATGCATTGGTGTGCCAAAGGGAGAGGTCAGACAATCAAATGTAGAATAGCTAACAGTTGGTGAAAAGCAAAAGAGTCGGTATAGGTGTTTGAGAAGAACTGTAGATAGACAAGGAAAATATACCAAAGAAATAAGCAAGGATAGCATAAATGTAGTTATAGTGAGCACCATTTATAAGCATATTGGAAGAATGTTCCTCTAGTAATGGATCACAGCTGAAATCTATAGGGGAATGAGTTAATCAAGGTACTTTCAGAGCCCTCAAGAAGATAAACCAATAGGAAATGTGTTGGAATTGTCCATAAGAGGCTTACAAACATATGTGTATGCCCAGTAGACAGATGCTTCAGAACAGCTAAGTTTGTCCAGTTGTAGAGCAAACCCTTTTACAGCTGCCCAACTTTCATACATCTTCTCCAGTCTTAGCCTCTCTTTATCCCTCTCTTCACATTCTGCCACCCACTTGGACAAAGCATTTCCAGATCTCACTACTTTTTCAGTAAAGTAGTGTATCGTCAAGTTAAAAATGAGCTCATGTATCTCTGTCAGCAGAACAAGTTCTCGCCTCACTTCTAGATCCTGCCTCTTTTGGCCTACCTTTAATCTCTCCTCACTTCTAGATCCAATGTATTTTGGCCTACTGTTCATCTCTCCTCACTTCTAGAACCTACCTCTTTTGGCCTTCCTTTCATCTCTCCTCACTTCTAGATCCTACTTCTTTTGGCCTACCTTTCATCTCTCCTCACTTCTAGATCCTACCTCTTTTGGGCTACCTTTCATCTCTCCTCACTTCTAGATCCTACCTCTTTTGGGCTACCTTTCATCTCTCCTCACTTCTAGATCCTACCTCTTTTGGCCTACCTTTCATCTCTCCTCACTTCTAGATCCTACCTCTTTTGGCCTACCTTTCATCTCTGAATTCTGTAGTTGAAGATAATGTTTCTTTATGCTTCTTCTTCAGAATATACAGGCCCAAGGCTATCACCCTGCCTTCATTTTTTATGACCGCCTCCCTCTAATAACTTTTGTCATCTTGTAGCCTTCCTGTACTGCTACGTTGACCTCTGTCTTGTTGTAACTTCTACAGGAATGCATGCAATATTGTAGACAAGGCTTCAGCAGAACATCTGTTAGATTTCTCAAGTCCCTACCCTTGATTGTGCCACATGAATCTTTCTAATTCAAACCACAGGTCATCTGCAGCAAACGGAATCCATTATCGACAACTTACAGCAACTCCATGGTTCTTTTTCTTACCCATTTTACGTAACTGCTGGACCTCACTCATGCATTATAGTTTTTCTTGTCTTTCTCCAGGGAAAGTACATGAACTTAATTTTTATTTTTTTGGTGTTAGAGCTGAATTGTCACCACTCTCCTGAAGATCTACCCCAAAATCAACATTACAGCACCTGCTCATACATCTCAACTATCTAGGATTTCACAGAATATCCAGATTTTCCCCTCATATTTTTGATCTGTTCCTCAAAAAATTGTTTTCTAGCATATCACTGAGGACTGAAGTCACTAAATAATGACAGACATTTGAGTTCAGACTTCACACCCTTTAGAAAATGCTTGCTAATGCAAAACTTGTTATTCTAGCAACTTTCGTAATTTATAACAGCAATATTTTAACTCTGTCCATAATTTTCAGCCTTTTCCCCTAATTATTTTTAGCTTTGTCCAGAATTCTTGCAGTAAGAGATTGAGAGGTTTGCACCTACCTTGGTATCATTTAATTTAAAAAAGTAACATGTCACTGCCCAATATAAAAGCATCAAACAATGCTAGACCAAGGATTGACCTTGGCTGAGTATTGCTAGGGAATGACCTTAAAGAATATATATTACTCTTTCTGCCATTAGCATGTGTGTTCTCATCTTGTGTCAGCTCTTCAATCAACAAAATCAGTCCTATTCATTCCCCCTTATCTGTTTGACAAATATCATAGGTGTATGGTCTCAGGCATGTTGTTGAAAGTCAGACAGATGATATCAAATCAACTCCAACCTGGCCGTGATGTGATCATTACACTGGATTAAATTACCCCAGCCATCATGACCTGGTGCTGACAAATCTTCTGTTTTCAGGATCTCAACAACCTGGCCGTGATGTGATCATTACACTGGATTAAATTACCCTTGGAATACCTTTCCATCATGAAACAGCCATCATGACCTGGTGCTGACAAATCTTCTGTTTTCAGGATCTCAACCAGGTATTTTTGAGCACTTTGTTCACTGTCTTATGAAGGAGATACATCATGGTCACTATCCTGCACCTGCCAGGTTCCTCTCACCCACCACCTCATAAAAGTGAACCACATTCACCATTCCCCAGTCCTCTGGCCTTTCTGCCTAATTCTTTCCACCGTCCCGCATTCTCCTTCATCTGTCCAGTAGGCCTATGTCAGTCTTGTTCTGCACCTCTCACTGCTTTATCTGTAGATGATCTTCCCTTTCAGCATGCCCTCCTCTGCTGACACTTCTTCTATCCCTGCCTCAGCCTCCCTCATCACTTCAGCAGTAGATCTACCCCTTATTTTTACTTAAACCACCATATTTTACTCTTCTTAATTTCAATGCCCTATAAATGTCTAGGGTGGCACTGACTGCTTTGGCCACTTGACCTATGAATCACCTCCTTGATGTGTTTATACCAAGAGAAAAAGATTGACACCCTCTCATGGGAATCTGAAGTTTTAATTCAGTCCTCCCATCTTAGTACAATTTCTTTTTTTCGTGTAAGGGTTTTGCATTGTTCATTCAACAAAAGACAGAGTAAAGTCGTTCATGTGCAGTGTCCTGCAACATCTGGACATTCCTTAACATTTGCTACTTTTTGTCCATACTTCTTACACACCATAACATGTGCAGACCAACAAAGGATAATCCATACATATGCAATCTAGGAGAAAGACTGAGACGTCAAACTGAGAAATGTGCCGGTTCCCACTCAAGCTGGCACAGCTTGTGCTGTTTTGCAGTAAAGTTTGAGGGGCAGTGCAAAATTCTCTCACTTAGCTTCAGATGGTGCATCCAAAGATGCATACTGCAAACCGGGTGCAGCAAAATTAGAAAAAATTTGCATTTATGAATTGCATTTTTCAGCAAACTCCTGAAATCACATTATCAGTAATATCCACAAGGGGCTTTTTTGTTAACATAGGGGGATGTTTTGCCCCACAGAAAAAGATATTGCAAATAATTAATGTAATTTCAGGCAATTTGCTTAACCATAAACTGCATTCACAAAAGTAGCATTCAGCATTCAGATCCTTACTGTGAACAGATTTTGATGTCTCGTATGCAGCTGTACTATGAAGAGATATTATGACAAAAGAAGGAAAATGCAATTTATATATATATATATATGAGATAATAAATCAATCATTTTCATCAATATGACTGTCTAAAGTATTAAAGTCTTATATTTATTCACTGGCACAGAGGCAGGTTCTTAGATTCATTGGTAAATACCAGAAAATCAGTCTGCAGACTATTACCTACCTAACTAATAACTAGAAAGTGAGCAAACAGGAGAATCAAACCCTGTACTTTGTCTGTGTGGTAAAAAACAATATGCCAACCCCCAACCCATTATGCCAACTCCAACTTCAAAATAGCTGTCAGAAGTGGCATTTGAACCCACACCTCCATCTGGAGACCAGAATACCCATCATTCATGGAAGAAGGCTGCCTTGAATCTGGATCCTTAGATTACTTATCCATCCTGGCACTCATAGAAAACAGCTCCACATTTTAGAGTAAATCTGAACAACTTGTTCAAAACCACAACAAAGTTCTACAAATTTAATTGAAAAAAAATACTGTAAGAAATATATGGGGATCAGACAAGTCACTAAAACACACTACACCAAAATAGTTTGATCAACACATACTGGATGAAAAGACATAATCCTGAAATGGCTGTATCCCTTTCTCTGAGATACAGTAACCACATCACTAGATTTGTTAAAGGAGGGGTGCCTGGGTCTCCCACTTGCATGTATAGGTCAGGGTTTTGATCCCAATACACATACATGGAAAACACTGTTTTAGGGAAGTATGACTTCCAATAAGATGATGGCCTAGTCAGCTGAGTTAGACCAAATTTTCTTCTCTGAATGGATAACTACTAAAATTACCTTTGTTCATAATATACACATACTCGCATAAAATAATTCAGGTATTGAGTATTTAGATACCATGTACCACTGAATTCAAATGAAGATCCCTAGGTGAATAGCTCACTGTACAGTTTTGACTCCATGTTTCCAGGAAACATAAGTATTTTTAAACTTATACATAATGTGTACATTTCCAATTAAACGTTAGTAAATATACCCATGTTGGATGTTTTAATGTATTCTATACTTTCATTAACTAGGTAGGCTCATATGACACAACCTTCCCTTTTCAGGGTCGACCACAGATCACTGTCTGGTAAAGTGGCCTACTTAGAATCACACACTAGTAAATCTAGGTGGAAGGACTCAAACCCTGTACCCCTGACTAGAGCATCAGTGGGGACCTGCATAGGAATTAGCTTAAGCAGTACTTCCCTACATCAAATATAACTTTTAAAGAACTATAATTTACTCTGTAACTTTCAGAAGAAGCAACTGCTGCCCCTGCCTTTACCACTGTATCCACCTCCTTTGCCATTTTATGTCCTAAATCGCTGGTCTTTCACTTAAGAGTGGGGTGTGATCTTTATAAAGCCACAGCAGTCTGTTACAACATAATTCCATAATGATTACAGTCATTAAAAGTGCTGCACACTGCATTTCCTTATCACCAGGTCACAGTTGGATTTTATCTTCACCATTATGAACAAAAGGCCCAGACTTCAAGCCACATCCTGTTCAAATTGACACTCCAGAAGTATTTTGATATGATATTAACGTACGGATGGAGGAAATGTAAAGCAACCAAAGAACTCTGCAAGCTGAAGTTACAAATGTTTCAAGTATTCACTTTGGGTCAGGAATCATCTGGAGAAAAGCCACTTATACAAAGTGGGGAACACAGGACCATTGTAACACAAGACCAAATTTTGTTTTCATCAGCAGTGTGTGTCAGAAAACTGGCAGCTGTACAGAAATATGTTAATGCAACAAGTCAGTAAATTATGAAATAAATGAATTACATTTGCTGTAATTATAAGAAATATGTGTTATTTTGTTCATTTATGACAGTGCTTGAAGGACTGCTGAACCATGAGACCTGTTTAAGGTATTCAGGCCTGTTATCCTACAGTAAGCAGTAGATTGCATACATCAACTTGTCTCATGTCTGCGTGCAACATGTAACAGCAACGCTAGTGAATTTATTATTTACTTCTATGATTACACAGCTGCAGTGCTGCAATTTGACATAAGTTCTGCTGATCCTATACCAGTATTTTATTTCTGTTTGCCAAATAATCATTGTAAATGACAAATTAAACTCTTGCTTGTTTTCTCTCTCTCTATCTTAACTATAGTGACAACATTCAAGAAGTAGTTAAAAAGCTAACATTTAAATGTATTTAAACTTTAACAGTTTCTTTCCACATGCACAGATTACAAAATGTCATACATTATAAGTATATGGTCACCATGAAGATTAAGTTAGGGCCCCCATTTACTTATCTTTTTTAATTCTGTTATTTCGGGTAATAAAATACAACTGCTGGTGTCACATCAGTACTATAGTCCTGCCTTTTACCATCTAAAATACTGGTCTCATACTCCAAGGTAACCAGTGCTATTGCTTTCCTACCACTGCATCTTTTATTTGAAAATACAGTTAATTCATTTTCCAAATACATTCCACTGAAAGGGGTACAGGTCTTACAAAGGAACTAGTCACTATTCTACCATGATGACTGTGTTTGTCCTGGGTTTTTGAATGACAGTATTGTATATGAATGTGTCGTTTACACTGTTCTGTATATTGATATTCGCAATCATTTTATAATGAAAAGTTACAGTATAAAAGAACTTTCTGTATAAAGCAAGAGGCAGGAAGTTCCTAGCCCAGTCACATAAAATACAATGCTCAATTATACTAACTTAAGGAAACTTAATTACTTAATGTAATGTATGAGGGGGTAACTGCTGATGTCATACAACTGGCAGAAAGTAACTACTTTTACAATACCACTGAGTTTTGATTTTCTGTATCTAACATTCACAGTATAAAAAAGCTTACTTATAAATACACTGGCTATTTATTTATTGCCTTTTGTTTACCGAGATGGTGCCACTGGGCACTTAGACCCATTTTCAGTGGAGGCCCAGGGAGAAAAGCTCCGTTAAAGTTACAAAAGTTACAAAAAATTGAGAGAAAAAAAGAACTGCATTTACTGCAGGAGAAATGGGGTTTTCGAATTATACAATCGGTAATACAATCAAGACATTTGCTTTCTGTAGAAGTGTTATACAATAATAAAGAGGGTGCATTTACATATACAAATTTCATTTACATATCAGTGATGAAAAGCAGCATTTAGTTATAAATGTAAATAGGATTTATCTACATTATAGGTTCATAGGTTAGTACTAGGCTAACTGCCCGTGCGAGCCATTTTAAGCCTAGCCAATTATCCCTTGTGGGACTCCAACCCTGCACCTTGTGTTTGTAAGGCAAATGCCTTAACCATTAGGCCACCCTCCCAACCCTATTTACGGAATAAGACAGGACAGCTGGAGCGTTAGGGTTTGATGATCGTCTAGAGATCTGAGAGACAGACAGAACGTTAGTCAGGGTGTGAACAAGAACAGAGCCAGGAGAAGTTTAGGTGCTGTTTTAGGTTGTGCTTAAAGCTGGATACAGAGCTGGGATAGGCAGGGAGTTCCACTGTCTGGTGATACAGGACAAGTACAGTGAGTCTCCAACTGTACTAAATAGCCAATTATTAAAGTCAATTATCTTGCTTTTGAATCTCAGCATCATTCTGGGTGATGGCAAAATGCCATTTAAGACCATTCAAGACCAGTGTCTTTCCTGTCTCGACATGCACAGCAAGGTCACTTGTATCCTTCTGCATATTCCTCTAGGTACAGGGTCTAAGGTGGTTCACCCCCAAGTGGACAACTATCATGTCATAATCATATTTGTCAGGACAGAAGGATCTAACACAGTCCCTGTTACATCCTGGATCCTGACTCCAGAAAGTTAGCGATCACCCAACTCTTATCCACCTTGGTGAGCATGGTGTCCATATGCTCTACAATAGAACTACCTGTTACTAAAGCATTACCATAACTTGATGCAGTCTCAGTGGGCCATAAGGGTTTGGACTCTGTATCCTTGTGACTCTTAGAGATATGTGTTTTAGGTGTGGGTGCTGTTGTGTATGCCAGTGTCAGAGGTTTCTAAGTCTTTAGCTTGGGAGGCTTAATCAGTGTTCTCTTAACAACCTCAGCATAAGTTGATTTAGTGAAAGTGCTCTGCTGTGTGTTTACATGACTTGTGCTTACTGAATGTGTTCTCAGGTGAAAAGGTAGCCTCCAAGGTAAGTAAATACTTACACCTCTGACATACTGAATCATTGTGAGGTAACAATACAGTTTTTGGAAAGGTTGGGGCAGTTACTACACTGCTTTAAAATACTTAATGCTATTAGGCTGGCTACAGAAGAGAAAACAGCTGACCGAGATTCCATACTGGCTAGTGGAGATGAAGGGGTATAGAACCAGTTATGAAGAGAATGACTGTGCCAGAAAAAGGTGATAAACTAGGATATGTCTAAAGGATAAAATAATAAGCTGTGATTACTGTAGTAGCCTCAATGTGCAAAAAAGAAATGTAAAAGTGATAGACTGTGTACGATTAATAAGGAAATCAGCAACAGTAAAAATGCAGCTAAATAGCTTCACCCAATAGGCTTATGTGGCCTAGCCAGTAAAAACAATGAACAATGGGCAGTCTAACTCAATGGATCCAGACGCAGTGATTGTAACAGCTACAGATAATGGAAATGAATAATTTCATGTGCAGTAACAGTATAGCAGCCGAAGTAATAAAGGAATACACAAAGGTAACCATGTGCCATGTACTGTGATACTGCAGAGCAGTTAACTTTAATTACCATAGCACTACAGTAATCACTAACCAGCAGAAGAATACAGCAACACCATTCCTCAAAAAGTGCAGTTAGTAACCGAGATAAAGAGGAAGTTTGTTTTTATATACCTAGTATGAGCCACAGACAACACTGCAGTGTTATCTTAACTAATGCCAGTAGTAACAGTACCAAAGTAATAAGGTGTAATTGTGCAGAATTACTGCAGTATTAGTTAAACTTAACACCACTGTTTGTTTGTCTTTCGGCTTTTCCCGGTTAGGGGTCACCACAGCGAAACTCCGGTCCGCTAATGATTGGCAGTAGCTTTTCACGAACGCTAAGGTGCCAGCTCAACATTCAACCTTCAACGAAGGCATGCCCATTTACACATGTCTTTCGAACGCCCACCCAACCGTGGGGAGGACAGTTAAACTTAACACCACTATAATCAGCAAATCAAAAGGGAATGGCAATATAATAGCAAGGAGGAAAAATGCAAAACAACACAACTGCAGAACAAAAGTGCTAATGTCAGCAATGTGCTCATGAGAAGTTTAGTTAGTAAGTTAATAAGAGACAATGATTTCCCTGTATGAAAAAGGAGTATAAAAATCAGTCATAGCAGTACAACAAGGTCGTGGAAAAGAAGGCACTGAAGTTTATATCATATAGAACAAAGATGGGAGGTTCCCTTACCTCTCATAGGCTAGGTGCTCTTTTGTTTGACACCTCATAGGATGAA